>NC_136633.1:17556736-17777736 GCF_933228915.1 Telmatherina bonti | reverse complement strand
TCAGGCAAATTTTTATTTATTGTTTCTTTTTGAAGTCTCCAGTTTTTTGAGTGACTGTTGTCAATTCAGCCTTTTCTTTAATGAAAGGGGGTGAAAACATATGAGCACAGCTGTATGCCTTCCTTGTTTATCCCTAATGCATTTACCTTTGGTGAACCTTAAATTATTATGGAGTACTGCTACGCCGTTTTAGCAAGTGTATGGGAAGATGAGAAAATTTCTGTTCTAGCTAATTTTCCCTGTTTTTCATGTTCACTGTGACTCAGATGTGTTTCTTGTCTGAAAAAAGCATCCACTTATTTTTTTACATTTCTGTAATATCGTCTTTTCTGTCTCTTTTCTACTTGGGGAGAAAAAAGTAATGCACTTACAAGCTGACATAGAAAAATGTTGCCATGGAAACTGTAATTATTCCTTTGAATGATGCTATTAAGGGAGAGGAAAGAAAATTGATCTGGCTGATGTTGAGTATGTAAAATAATTGACCAATTTTGACCGATTTAATGTCAAGCATGGTGGTGGAGGTGAGGACCCAAAGGCAGGAGAAGGCAGCCAAAGAGGTTTTAATCATGGAATAAACTGAAGGCAGAACTACCTAGGAAAACACAGTCTAACACACACAACGATCTAGCAACTAAAACGGAAACCAAGCTGTATATATGCACACACAAACAGAATGAGACACAGGGGGAATGACTTCACTAATGAGTCCAGGTGAGCTGATGAACAGAAAAGCAAGCAGGAAAGTAGACATCAGGGAACTAAACCAGGAAAACTTCAAACTAAAACAGGGAACCAGGAACTAAAGAGAACACAAAACATCACATCCGGACATTTAAACTATTTTGAAATATATTTTCTCCACCAGATCGCCTTGTTCACCTGTCCGTAATCACATGGTTATGTGAACATATGAGCGCTTTGGAAGATAAGAGCGAGAAGGAGAATATGCGGCTCAAAGAACTGTCTGTGAAAGTTTAATCACTCAACCATATACATAAACTACTTAGAATCACACAGCAGGAGGAACAATATCAGAATTACAGGCTTGAAATAGACAAATGAAGCACATGATGGGATTACTGGGCCGTGTATTTTACTATATACTGGGAGAAAGTGAGCCCAATGCTGAAGTGGACCGTGTGCACCGGACAGTATCTCACTATGACTGTCTCTCCTTTTCTCTCTTTCTTCTTCCTCGGTGGTTTAGATTTGTTAGTAATATGAGCTGATTTCTGTCAGACACCTTGAAAAGAATTTTTGCTTCAAATAGTTGGGATTTGGAGCTTTGTTGTAATTTAAAGAAATAGATTTAATATTATAAACATAAATGAGCTGACCTAAATTAATCTTTTTTTTCAAGTTCTTTCAATCTCTGAATTGTGACATAGAAATGATCCAAGAGACACATCTTTGTAAAGAAGAGTCTTTTAAATTAAGACAACGCTGGGTTGGACAAATCTTTTTAAAGCTGGGGTAGGTCATGTTGGGGAGCTCACAAGATTTGAAAGTGTCCCCCTGTCTTGGCTCCTCCCCAGGGACAATCTGTGCTATGGGCAATGTAAGCGACCACCCAGGGCGCAACCTATTTGGCGGAACACAAGTGCACCAAAAAATAATAATAATAAAAAAATGTGAAAGAAAAAATTGTCAGTACCATTCATTTCCACATCAGGTTAATGTGGGCTGGGCTACTATCATGTCAACTTCCTGCTGAGTCATATAGACCTCTACAGGTTGTGTGTGTGTCAGTAGAAAAGGCAGGGGGGAGACGGGAGGGGGATCAGCTCGCAACTGCAGAGGTTGTGGGCAGGTTCGTCTCACTCAGAGGAAAAGCAAGGAGGGGGGTTTGCATGTTCTCCCCAGGTATGTGTGGGTTCTCTCCGGGTACTCCGGCTTCATCCCACCTAAGACATGCATGTTAGGTTGTTTGGTTACTCTAACTTGCCCGTAGGTGTGAGTGGTTGTTTTGTCTCTGTGTGACCCTGCGATGGACTGGCGAGCTGTCCAGGGTGTACCCTGCCTGTCGCCCAAAGACTGCTGAGCCTTCGTTGGACTAAGCGGTTTGGAGAATGAATGAAAATACAAATCTGCCTGCATCAATGTGAATTTGTGCACATCATGTGACAACAATCTTAAGTGGGTGTTTGACGAGTGGAAAGGTCATGATGTCAAGTCAAAGCTAAAAGCCAAAATTAAAAAACAATCAGTTGGCCAGTTCAGAAAAGGAAGGAAAGAAGAAGAGGAGAAATGCTGAAAAGATGAAGGTATACAGGCCTCGATGAGTGACGTCATTGTGCATGCAATAAAACACTATTTATTATCCTCAATATGTTGCTACTTCACTACAGAAGACGACTATATTTGTTTTTTTTAGCTTTGCTGAAGCAAATAAAATCTGAGGCATGAAGTTAATTACACTAATAATTGTGTTTGCAACACAAGTTCACATGTTAGTTTGGGAATTTGGTAAACAATAGTACGTCCTGACTGTAGAATATTTAATGCTATTACTATTATCTAATGTCTATGATAACTTAAACAACCTATGCAACATGCATGTGAAGTCAATATGCATTGACATGACATTTGATAAGCTTTATGTGATGCTTTTGAATAATTTTTAGTAAGTTATACTTAGTTAATAGAATGTTAACAAATGATAATTTGTGCATCATTATGGTTTCTTTTAATTGGGTAACTGATGCATTTTAAGTGTGATTTAATTTACATATTGTATTTAAATTGTAAATTCATTTCTGAAATGTTTTGGAGCAGCTCCCACTGGTCATTATGTCCAATATGTCACACGAGTGTCTCTCTGGACTTGCCATCATCAGATCAATCACACAACTGCAGAACAGATATTATATGATGATGTAAAGGATCATTTTGCATCAATGAAGGCCAAAAAAGTCAGGTTTAAGAAATCCAATCACTCAAAACACATTTAAATGCCAGATGTAAATTAGTGTGAAAGACCCAGGCAGAAAATTCTGCTACAGTCTACTAAATACAGATTATGTTAATTATTATTACCATTTTTTATGCATTTATATTTGTGTGATGAAAGATTTGTGCAATTCATATTTGTGTTTACATGCTCTCTTTCATTTACCTGTAATAGTTTTATCTGTGCTTGTTAACTTCTGTGTTTAAAAATACTTTAATAAAATAACATAAATAAAGTAATATCCTTGTGTTGTGTTTGGGTTTGCAGATGGGTGGTTCATTCAGGGTGCAAAAGGAAAGCCTCTGCTCCTCCTCCTCTGGTTTTGCTCCTCACGTGATCCAAGGCTTTTTTTATTTGCAGCTATTTCCACCCATGATTTTCTCTTTCACAGCTGTTCAGCAGGAGGAGGGAAATAAACCAAGTCGGGTCACAGAAATCCTTCCTGCATTTTCTCCGCCATGTTTGCCTTCCGAATTTTTTTCTTTACAATTTTGTATTTTCATCCTAACATGGTATTTGTTTGCAGAGTGTGACTATCAGGTATGCGCTGCTGGAGGGGGAGGAGGGGAGCCGAGAAAAAAAGCTTATGAAATATAAGACATTAACAACTTCAATTCAGACCAAATGTTTGGATTGGTCAGAGTTTTAACAAATTCACAGTAAACTGAGGGGTCTAACTATATTTCTTATTGTTCATGATTACAAAATGTATCGACTACTATAAGGACGAGGAACCACTTCACCCAGAGTAAAATGAAATGTTTATGAGCAGGATTACCTAATCCAGCTTTAATCAGGAACAAATGCCTCAAAAGGAGTTTGCATTCTTATTTCCAAAAGTATCATTTATAGTTTTGGACATAAAGACAGATAAAGAGCGAGGATTGGTGATGTTTTCAGGTGAACTGGAGAATAATAGCATTATTTTGGTAAACCTATTTTCTCCAAATACGGCACTGACCAGTTTCTTAATTTCAATTAATATCTAGTTTAAAAATACACCATTATTAATTGGAGGAGATTTTAATTCGATGAACAATGCATCAATAAATCACTCAAGCCCTCCACTACCATCTGACAAATCTGTCTCATGCGCCTTTAAAGAGCCATTAGAGACACAGTCAGTAACTGATGTTATTTAATACTAAAGCAAGAGAATCTACTTTGTGCTCACAATTCATACTCTTGAATTGACTATCTTCTCTGATCAGACTCTCTAATAGAAAATGTTTTAGATTCAGTAATAAATCATTTCTTCATTTCAGACCACCCCCCAACTACAATAACTTTTTGCCCCACCAGTAAAAGGCAATCTAAGCTCAAACATTGAAATTTTAATAATTCACTGTTGAAAGATTACACGTATGTTACATTCAGAAAAACATTTGAGAATTTATTGAAATAAATATAAATCCAACCATTTTAATGTTAACTGTCTGGGAGGCATCCAAAGCCACCTGTATGGGGTGTGATTATTAGTTATGCATCTTTTAAAAATGGCTGAGAAAGAAACCTGAAACTGGGATCAGAGGACTTTCAATGACATTTTTAGATGTTATTTTTTATTGTTATATAAAATCTGAACATTAGGCCAAGACGTAAGATACTTTCTCTATAAAATAACTTTCCCAAAGGTGGAGCAAGAAAATAGAAGAAAATTGGAGGCACTTATTTCTGAGGAGGAAATTTACAATACAATTGAATCTCTACAGCGGCGGGAAATGATTGCTTCAGCGCAGGATTTTATAAAAGCTTCTCAAAAGAAACCATGTTAATGCTAGGCTGTGGAGCAAGAGATTATGCCATTAATAATGCAGGTAGCCATTATATCAATTATGTTCAAACCAGGCAAAACGTTTGGCGTGACATTAAAACAGTCTCCAAGTGAGTCACAGAGAGAAAAATACAACTGAAAATTCTTTATAGCTCTCTGTGTTGTCATCAGGATGGAAACTGTGGGCTCCTCTTTAGTTTTTATGTAATTTTAATGGAAATATCTGCATCCTACAGAGAAAATGATTCTGTTCTCTTCATTTTACCGAAAATTCTGCTTCTGCGAAATATCCTTGTTCTCTGTCTTACCTGAGAGAAGAAAAAAAACAGAATTATCTCCATGATTATTCCACAAAACGGGCTGCTTTCCCCTCAGGCAAATCCACTGTCAGGATGAGCACTTCCCACAACCACAGACTTATAAATCCAGAGAAGGAGGGATTATTGAACCAAGCAACAGGTTTTCAGTTTTTTTTCACCAAATCTTCCTTACAAAGATGATTTCTGTCTTATTCTCAATGCAGAGCGAGCTCAAGAAGCCAGCTGCCTCCATGTGCACACTGACAGCCAATTTCAGGGACCACAAAGCTTTTTTTTTTTTTTTTTTTTTGACTTTGGTCCAAGGTGATTTTTACCTGATAAAAACATAATAGATTACATTATTTCCACGTGCATTTGTTCTTTAATTCCATGAAATTCTGGAATTTTGGTACACTTAGTGAAGATTTCTCAACTTTCATTATTAATTTGCTGTTATAAAAATACGATTTGTAATAAAACATAATGAGAGATTGATTTCTTATGTTCCAATAAAAATGTTACTTTATAAAGCTTCAAATAAAATATTCAATATTTAACACAAACTGCATCACAAGCCACCACTCACAATACTTTTGGGTTCAAGCATAATTTAAGATAAAACCAAAAATGAGATAATCAATGCTGGATAGACATAATGTATATTTTATTACAGTGGTTTTAAATAAAAGGACAAATTTCCTTTATGCACAAAAATACATTAAAGCTGAAGAAATGATGAGACTGAAATCGCCGAGGGCAATTTACAAAACAGCTACTGAATAACAGAACATCGTTGTCTAACTCCACCTTTGCCAAACACCACACTATTAATGTAACAGCATTAACTACAATAATTACTGTGAACACAGTGTGAAAACAAGGTGCCGCTGGAAGAAAATGACGAGCTGAAAGGAGAGCCGATTTTCCTTTTTTTTTTTTTTTTCTAAATTTTCTTAATTGTAAACAAAAGATAGAACATACAGTATAAATTCAGTATACAATCACAAAAAAATAGAGAAAGAAAAACAAAGAAACATTATGTCGGGAGGGAATTATGCAAGAGCGGTAGATACAATCAAAAAGTTTGTAGGTGAGACAAATATTTACTGTTTTTAAGGCCTTTTTGTTGAGAGAGTTCCTGATAAGTTTTATATAAGTCAGTGTCATAATAGAAATGTATAAATACAGGTCTTTGCTTATTATATTTACATTTGTGAATGTAGAATTTTGCTAATACAATTAAAACATTTATAATGAAAAATATATCCTCTTTTCTTTGTGTTCTAAAAAAGCAAAAAACAACATCTTCCCATTTCAGGGAGAAGTCCTTGTAGAGATCCTGGGTGATGAAGCTGCTGAAGTCCTTCCAGAGTGTTGTGGAGTGTGTATAAAGCCAGAAGAGGTGCTGAACAGTCTCTAGATGGTTTCCACAAAAAGAGCAGTTCACATCAGTTCACATCAATGAACTTTTTAAATTTTTCCATGTAGTGGTTTGCAGGATAATACTTATGGGTGATTTTAAACAAGATTTCTTTCACCTTATTTGTCACAAAAAACTTGTTAGGAATTGTCCATATTTTCTTCCAGTTGATATCATTTACAAAAGAATTCCAGTATGATACAATGTGTGGGACAGATACACATTCTTTCTGAAATAAGGAACGTATCTTCCTATTGGAGATTTTATAAAAAAGTTAAACAGATTCGTCCTACTATTGTATCAATGGGATTGGGGAGAGAAGCAGGTTGTAGGTTAGAATCAGTACTTCTGAACAGCATTTTGATGCCCGGAGATATCGCATCAAATACCATTGCAAATTCTTTGGGAGTGGCTGGAAATTTATATATGTTTAGTAATTCTGAGTAAGACATGAGTTGTCCATTACCGTTAAATAGCTGATTCACTAAGATAATCTTTTTCTCAATCCAATTAGGGAAGTATCAAGAGTTATTCTTATATAATATATCTTGATTGTTCCAAATCAAATATTTATGGGGAGAGAAATTATGTTTATATATTAGGGACCATGTTAAAAGGACTTGTTTGTGGAATAATGAAAGTTTTTCCGGAACTTTGTCTACATTATAATTGCAGCCTAATATAAAATTCAGACCACTAAACCTGGAGAAAATGTAATTGGGAATAAAATTCCAAATGTAGACAGGATTTTTAAGAAAATGTTTTGCCCAATTGATTTCAAAGGTATTATTAAGAGTAGTGAAATCTAAGGCATTTAGTCCACCATTTTCATAGTCATTTATTATTACACTTTTTCTGACAGTGTGTTCTGTTCTTCCAGATAAAATTGTGGATCATACAGTCAATATCCTTACAGGTTTTGTTATCCACATGAAGAGAGAGGGCAGCATACGTTAGTCGGGATAAACCCTCAGCTTTGGAGAGCAAGACTCTTCCTCTTACTGTCAGATCCCTCTGCAACCAACGATTCAGTTTAGTTTGAGTTATTTTAATAAGAGGTGGAAAGTTTGCTAAAATTCTTCTGTTTTGGTCTTTACAAAGGACTATACCTAGATATGTCTCTTCAGTCTGGACAGAAATATTACAAATATGTTGAATATTACAATCTTTAACAGGTAATAATGAATGACAGGAGAGCGAGGTCGCCGAATAGTTGTGGCAGTTATCGATTAGCGGGTTTCCTCCTGCTGCAGCGTGGGTATCTGTAAGCATTAGCTTCACCTGCATGGCAGGAGTAGCTGAGACCTGAATGCATGTAGCTGCGCTCTTACTTAAATTGGAGGCAACTGTCCGCATCCGTGGAACGAAGACTGTGAGCCAGCATACCGAGTTTTGCCTAGCAACTTCACACAGATTCAACCAGAAGTGGGATATAAGATTTTAGTAACTCAGTCAGATTACCGTGACCTGGTTGTTTGGACAGAACAGGACTTTGTAGCAGTGTGCATCTTCCCAGACAGGGAGTTCTGGAAAACTATCTTACAGAAGGCACACGTCTTTTTTAGGAGGGTGTGCCTGCCAGAGCTTCTTGCTAAATATGACACAAAGGCTGTGGAGCCCAGCGAGTGAAGTGAACTTGAGTGCAAGCTTTTAACTTTGTTTTGCAACTATTACAATTCAATTCAATTCAATTCAACTTTATTTATATAGCGTCAAATCACGGCAATGCCATCTCAAGACGCTTTACAGACAGAGGGGAAAACATAATGAAGGCCAATTCATAATAGCCTATATAAGAAAACCAACAGATTGAGTTGAGTCCAACTCAATCTCCCATCCTGAGCAAGCACACTGGCGACAGTGGGAAGGAAAAAACTCCCTTTTAACAGGAAGGAAACCTCCGGCAGAACCCGGCTCAGGACAGGCAGCCATCTGCCTCTGCTGTGTGGGGGGAAGAGGACAGAAAGACAACAGACAACAGGAACTGCTACTCCCGGCCAGGGAGACCTGCTGAGACAGAAGACATACATGTTAATGATGCAACACTGTTATGGGGGGGGTAAAAGAAAGAGATAAAGAGAAAAAGAAAGAAGCTCAGTGTATCAGGAAATGTCCCTCAGCAGTCTAAACCTATAGCAGCATAACTAAGGGATGCTAACCATCCCTAGCTATAGGACTTATCAAAAAGATAAGTCTTCAGCCTAGTCTTAAAGGTGGGGAGGGTGTCTGCTTCCCTAACATTAACTGGGAGCTTATTCCATAAGAGAGGGGCCTGATAACCAAAGGCTCTGCCTCCTGCTCGGCTCTTTGAGACTCTAGGAACCACAAGTAAGCCTGCAGTCTGCGAACGAAGTACTCTGCTTGGTATATAAGGAACAATGAGGTCTTTGATATATAGTGGTGTCTGGTTGTGGAGGGCTTTATAATATAAGGAGAAGGATTTTAAATTCTATTCTAGATTCAACAGGCAGCCAATGAAGAGAGGCTAAAACTGGAGAAATATGATCTCTCTTGCTGGTTCTGGTCAGGACTCTGGCTGCAGAATTCTGGATCAGCTGAAGGCTTTTCAGGGCATATTTAGGACAGCCCAGTAATAGAGAGTTACAGTAATCTAGTCTCGAAGTAACAAAAGCGTGAACCAGTTTTTCTGCATCACTCTGAGACAGAATGTCCCTAATTTTGGCTATATTACGTAAATGAAAGAAGGCTGTTTTAGTAACCTGCTTAATATGTGGGCCAAAGGACAGGTCAGGGTCAAATATTACTCCAAGGTTTCTCACTGTAGCACTGGAAGCTAAAGTAATGCCATCCAGGTTCATTACAAAACCGGAAAATTTAGCTCTGAGTTTTTCAGATCCAACGAGAATTACTTCAGTCTTATCTGAGTTTAAGAGGAGAAAATTTCTAGACATCCAAGTCTTTATGTCTATGAGACAATTTTGTAGCCTATTGGGCTGATTTGTTTCATCTGGTTTAAAGGTTAAGTATAGTTGAGTATCATCTGCATAACAATGAAAGTTTATTCCATGCTGTCTAATAATTTTGCCTAAAGGGAGCATATATAGCGTGAAGAGTATTGGTCCAAGTACAGAACCTTGAGGAACTCCATGACTTACTGTAATTTGGGAGGAGGACTTGTCATTTACATGAACGAACTGAAGTCTATCAGATAAATATGATTTAAACCAGCTTAACACTGTACCTGTAATTCCAATCACCTGTTCTAGTCTTTGTAACAGAATGTTATGATCAACTGTATCAAATGCAGCACTAAGATCAAGCAAGATAAGTACAGACACAAGTCCTTTGTCTGAGGCCATAAGAAGGTCATTAGTAACTTTCACCAATGCCGTCTCAGTACTATGATGAGCTCTAAATCCTGACTGAAACTCCTGGCATAAATTATTTCTGCTCAGGTGGGCATGTAGCTGAGCTGAAACTATTTTCTCCAGAATTTTGGAGATAAACGGGAGGTTAGATATAGGTCTATAATTTGCTATCACCTCTGGATCCAGAGATTGCTTTTTAAGTAAAGGCTTGATTACAGCAGTTTTAAATGATTGTGGTACTACAGTTTTGTACATTATACTTTTTATTAATAAAGTAAATACTTCTACTGTCACTAAGAGTATGTTATTTGTCACTTCCAGGCAGTGTACGGACTGACTGCTGTAGTTTTAGTACACACACACACACACATACACACACACACACACACACATATATATATATATATATATATATATATATATATATATATATATATATATATATATATAACTAACCCGGAGACAACCAGCTGGAGTTAACCAGCCAACAGAGGTAAGCAGGCTAAAGCTAGGTCACGTGTTAACCAGCTAAAAACTGCGGTTCTACGTTCTTCTTACTTGAAGCAGGAGATCAGGTACCTGTCAATCAAAAGGACACGCCCCTAAGTATGCCGAATTTCGAGACTAAATTACGTCTCGCCACAAGTGGATTCTACAGCTCGCTGGATGTTTTTGCTTTACAGCATCGCACTGTTCCAAGGGAGTGGTAGGAAAAAATTAAGGGCCCCAACATTGCACTTTTATTTTTCCTGAGCTCAGGTATGTTTTTGTTTTGGGAAAAAAGAAACACCAAAAGGATCAAGGACAATTTTTTATTCTCAAATGAAAGATTCTTTTTGTTGTTTTTTATTTAAATAAATGTTGTCTAAATTGAGTGAGGTGTTCATTGTAGACTGGAAGTTCAAATCTCTTTGTGGAGCAGCTAACACCAATCTCCTTTCGAAACCTAGTTCTGATAGTTAGATAATTGAATTCTTTGTAGCTCCATTAAAAAACTGACTGGCTTTGGGTCTGAACGTTGTATTGATTTTGATTTTTATAGATAGGGATTGAGTTACCCAACGTCAAGAGTTTGTTTTTAAGGTGCCTAGGCTATGGTACAGGGAAAGATGCGTTACATCAGCAAGGCTTTATTTCTTTTTCTGCAAGCTGAAGAACAATTTACAGTTGACTTTTTTTTATACTGTCACAGGCACTATTGATAAGATGACATAGGCCTTTGAAACCCGCTCCAACTTCTTTTTTCACATTTTTCTGTTCATTTCTACTGTATATTCTCAATACAAAAATAATTTTGCTTATTTGATTGGATCCTGAGTGTGCAGTTATCTCCTGTTAATAAATGTTTTAAATCAAAATTTGCACAAGTATCATGGATCCAAATGTTAGTACAAAAACCATATGTAACCTAATGTTTTAGGTATTTGAGCATAAGTAGGCCAAGTACATCAGATTCAGAAACAGATTCTGAACAGAAGAAGATGCCTTTGGAACAATTAAACAGTCTCACGGAGGTGTAACGTTCTTTTACTCGCAATGAACAGGCATTTTTTCCATTTTGTTTGGAGTTAGGAGTGTTTCGACCGAATAAAAGTGAAACGGGACCAGTTTGAAGAGGAGTCAATACTTATTTGGTAAGTTTCTTTTGGTTTTCCTTCAAATTGTATGTATGTTTTTTTTTAGTTTTTTTTTTAAGTAGTTTAACATCATTAGCTTAATCAGCGATTGAGGAAGAAAGAAGTCTATACAATTATATGTTTAGTTATAAATAAACTATCGTTATTTTATATCTAAATGGAAGAAGTTGCAAACTCGGTTGTTTGGCAGGTGGTTGAGTAGGCGGGGGAATAGCGCGGGCAAAAGTTTGGTAAAGGTGGGGGTCTGTTCGAACTCAGAGTTGGTAACACATCTGTTTACACAGGTTTTGATTTATGTACTGTATGGCTAAAAACCTCTGTTGTTTTAAGGTTGGAAAGTTACATCTGTGTGATGTTAAGTTACACGTGCTTTAATTTAGCCAAGATGCTGTATTTTTTTTTTTTTCTTTTTTTTTTTTTAGGGAGGTTCTTCGTTTACAGTGTGATATTACAGTTGCGGTATTCAGTATGTATATATATATATATATATATATATATATATATATATATATATATATATATATGTGTATATATATATATATATATATATATATATATATGTGTATATATATATATATATATATATATATATATATATATATATATATATATATATATATATATAATAAAGTTGGCTGCTATACTTTGTCACATTAATACATTGGTGTGTTTATGAAGCCTATTAGGCTTCTGTTCCATTTAAATGATGGAACAGAAGTAAGCTAGAAATAGAAAATTATCAGTGTATTAAGACATTTCTCCCCATTGTTTAAACCACAGATTCATCAGAGCTGCTGCCCATTATCCAAAAGTTGCTTCATCAATTTTTTTGCAGGTAATGTATGTGTGTGTGTGTGTGTGTGTGTGTGTGTGTGTGTTTGTTTAGAGATACAGTTCTATTCTGATAGTATGAGATTATTAGGATTTACATGCAAGTTTGGTGAATGAACTGTTCAGATAAACAACAAATTACTAATTCAGCACTGTATGTTGATAACTGAGTTTTCTCCATTTTCATATTCTATTCTGAAGGTTCCTATGGCAGCAAAGGCTTTTCACACTGGATGAAGTGGACTTGTAAACTTTGTACCTTTTTCTGTGGAAGCCGTAAGAGAATCATTCAGCATTATCAAAGTAATCACAGACATTACGGAAGAAATTGCCCTTTACCCTGCATATACAGTAACTGTGCACAGTATTTCAGATCTCAAAAATCCTTGCGGGTCCACCTGAGAGATCACGGGCTGATTGAAAAAACTAGTGGACTAGTAGGCTTTAAATTAAAATGTTTGTTGTGTAACTTTAATGAGGCAGTTGGCCTTAAACAATTTATTGCACGTCTAGGACTGCATCTACGAAATAAGGAAACTGTTTTATGTCCTTTTAATAACTGTCTTTTCAAATCCAATGTGTTCTCCAGTTTTACTTCACATAAATCTCGTTGTCACCAACACTGTTCTTTAAAAGATTTCAAGACTGAAATTGCTATTCAAGAATGTAGAACTGGGTCATTGTCACCCTGCAAAAGTGTACAATCTCAGCTATACATCGATGAAGAGGAACTTGATGTACCTGTTGATAATGAATCTGATTTTGAACCAGAGTACCAAGGCACTCCCCAAAACATACAGAAAAGACTTGGGTCCTTATTTCTACGCATGCAAGTAATTTAGCATGTTTCTAAATTAGCCACTGAAGAAATTGTCAGAGAATTTTATGACATTGGTCTATTGATTGGTGAATGTAATGAGTACACGGTAAGAAATGTTCTGAAGAGGCACAGTGATACTGTTGATGAAAACACCATAAATCTGGTAATAGATGCCTTACACAATGTAAGTCCACTCAGTTCTATTTCTCAAAGTGGGTGTCTTGGCTCAGAACAAAAAAGGTTATCCTATTTCAAAGAAAAGTTTGGTGTCATCGATCCTGTTGAATACATTTTAGATTTGCCATCAAAGAAAACTTATGTTTATGTCCCAATTCTTAAAACACTGCAAAAACTGTTACATAGAGGTGACATTGTTGACATAATTCTAGAAGAAGCCAGTAAAGAATCCCAACCTGGTCATTACGCTAACATATTTGATGGTACATATTTCAAACACAACCTTCTGTTAAAAGAGGATCCAAGTATATATTTAGGCTTGTATATTGATGATTTTGAAATCTGTAATCCTTTAGGTACCTCAAGAAAAAAACATGTGTGCAATATATTGGGTTATAGCAAATTTACCAGTTGTACATAGGTCATCATTGTCAAACATATACCTCGCTCTTTTGTGTAAAAGTGTTAATGTGAAGACATTTGGCTATGGGACGGTTGTAGGACCTCTTTTGCAAGATCTCCAACTGCTCAAAAGGGAAGGAATTTATATTAGCCGACTGGGCCGGAATAAAAGGGGTACAGTGCTGTTTGTATTATCTGATAATTTAGGTGCACATTCATTTGCTGGTTTTCAGGAGTCCTTCAACACTGACAAATTTTGCCATTTCTGTTTAGCCAGTCGTAGTGAGATTCAGCAGCATTCTGTCCGCAATAAGTCATTTGAATTGAGAACCAAGGAATCTTACAATCAGAATGTTTCAAAATTAAGGGAGAATGAGACATTGAAAAGTGTTGATGGAGTGAAAAGAGATTGTGTCTTAAACAAATTGTCTTACTTTCATTGTGGTACAGGATTTCCTCCTGATTCCTTGCATGACCTTTTAGAAGGTATTGTTCCTCTGGAGCTTAGAATATTTGAACACTGTCATAGAGCAGTTCCCCTATAAGTTTTCGGACAGAATCAATCGCCCACAGAAACTATCTGAAAAAATTCTTACAAGTAAAACTATTGGGGGCAACGGTCATGAGAATTGGACTCTTTTAAGACTGTTGCCTCTACTCATAGGACATGTTGTTCCTGAAAATGATGATGTATGGGCTGTGATTCTAGAACTTAAAGACATTGTTGAACTTTTGGCTTCATCCAAGTTTACAGATGAAAGTTTGTGTTACCTTGATTCCAAAATTAGTGAACACAGAAAACTGTTACTGAATGTGTTTCCAGAACTGAAGCTGAAACCAAAACACCATTTCTTGGAACACTATACACATTTGATCCGCTTACGTTTTGTAGCTAAACATAGCTTTTTCAAGAAAGTGGTTCGTGATGTTAATAACTTCAAAAACATTCAATCGACTGTGTCTGTCAGACATGAACTTATGTTGGCTTACTACTTGGACATGCCTACCCTGTTTAAACCAAAAGTGGAGCTAAAAGGTGTATCAGATATTTCTTCTTCTATGTGAAGCAAGTGATTGAAAAGAGATGTGGACTTGAGAACAGTGCATCTCTGGCAACAACTACATACATACATGGGACAAGATACACTAAGGGAATGTTTGTGTCAATCGGAAACACAAGTGGACTTCCTGATTTTTGTAAGATTGTCCATGTGTTGCTTGTTTGCAACAAGATATTCTTTGTTCTTGAATCTTTCTCAGCCTGGTTTTTGGAGCACCTTAGGTGTTACGAAGTCTGCAAGAGGGATCCTCATCAGCTGATTGTTGTTGAACCTGACGAACTGAACCACTACATTCCATTGTCACCCTACACTGTACAAGGTCGACTGGTGGTTTCTCCAAAGGCGTTTCCTGTGCATTGAGGTAATATTTTTTTCTCACACAAGTTAGCAATACATTACCATTATTTACCATTAAGGTTTAGTTATCTCTCAATTGGATGTTACTAACATATATAAATAACTCCAAAATAGCACTATGAACTTATTATAGAAATATCTACTCTTTTGGGGTTTACCCTAGAAAAGATTTTTGAATAATATTGCCCCACAGTCAATCTGGTAGAGGAATTATGTTTTTGTTTTCTTTTCATTTTTTTTTAACACAGTTCCATCATGCTGCTGCGCATTATCTTGACTGAAGATGACATCAGAAAGATTACCATTGACAATGTACCTGAGAATATTGATGACTTCCACTCAATCATAAAGGCCAAACTTGGAATGGATATGGACTTTGTGATTCAGTATCAGGATCCAGACTTTGATAATGATCTCTGCAACTTAACTTGTATGTCAGATCTTCCTAAAGATAAGGCAACTTTAAAGGTGCTCATTAAGACAAATGAATCCTATCACACAGACTCCACGCTAGACACAGCAAGTCTGTCATCGTCCTCCTTGGATGAAGGACCAACTGGCACCCAAACTCGTCAGCTGCCGCAGCCTTTCATCATCCCCTGCTTTTCCTTTGATGTTGAACTAAAACTTAAGCAAGGAAATGAAGCCTACCAACGTGATGGTACACTTCTGGATATATCAAAAAACATGAAATCTGACATCCTGGATAAGTTATCTGAAGCCATATATTCTCACAATCCCTACCCAACCCGTGAAGAATATGATCAAGTGGCCCAAGCACTCATTCAGAAACACCCATGTCTAAGGGAACCAGGGTCCGTTCATGGATGGTATTGCTGGAAATTCAGCTTGAAGTTCAAAATGGCCAATTTCCGCCAGAAGATGCGAGTGGCTGGATGCTCTGAAGTTAGTGTGAATGCTCGCAGCTCTGGGCCGCCTTCAAAAAGACTAAAGAGGGCTAAAAAGTCTGAAGTAAACTTCCTTCCAGACTTTCCAGATGGGAAAGATGAATCTGACCTTGAAAGGGAAAGATCTGTCATGGTTGTGGAGATTACAAAGAGAAGGTTTGACTGGAAGCAAATTGGTGAAATGATGAACATCACATTCCCATTATGAAGAAAAGAAATTGTTGAAGGTGAACCCCTTGTGTCGGAAGTCAAAAAAAGGTGGCCAGCTCTGTTCAAAGGACAGCAGGTAGTGTTGAAGTTGATTTCTAAGAATTTTCCCTTTGACACTTTTTTTTTTTTTTTTTTTTTGTGGATTATCTGGGATAATGTCTGTGCAAGACTTGAATTGGATAGTCATCACAGCCTCTCTGAATAAGCAGGTGGCAAAAACTAAGCCGTAAACATTTTTCATAATTTTCCTGTAATATATGAAAAAGATGACCAAGGATTGGCAGAATCGCACGTTATGTTTAAAATATGTTCACCACTCCACCTCCCTGTTTGACTTTTGTTATTCTAAGCTCAGTATTTTTGCTTCCTCAGTTTGGGTACTTTCTGACTGGCTTATACTGTAGTTATTACTGAAAATTTATTACACATATTTCCAAGTACTAATTTGGATATTTTTGGCTCAACTTCTTTCAATATCTACAGATTGAAGCAGAGTTTGCTCGTCTTACGTCTGTTGACCTGAAGAACTCTTTCTTTTGTGGGCTGGATCAGTATTTACCAAGGTTCCTTGAGTTGTACAAGGCCAAGAGTGGGAAGATGGCTGAACTAAGCAGACTGATTAAATGTCTTGGTGATGACGTAAGTAATGAAATGTTCATACAAGAATGTGTATTTCAATGACATTCAAAGTTTTCTATTGGACATATTTGCAATTTTTTGCACTTCTGTTACACACTACCATTATTAATTATACAAGAACCATTGTTTCTACATAATACAAACTCATAACTTAAATTCTGGAGTTTTCCTATTCCCCAGTGATTGATAGTTCATTGTTAAGCAACTCAAACAAAGATTATCCTTTAATAATAGAATGAAGAATTTAAAAAAATTAGTGCCAAATTACAAAGAAAAACTGAAGAACCTTCAGGAAAAACTGTTGATTAACTTTGAGATGGCAAGAAACTTTAGCATCCTGGGAGAAGACTATCACTGTATTTTGGTCTGTAAACTTCAAATAAAGATGTTCAACAAATCCGTTGTATACCGAAAGCAGCTGTATACAATGGAGTATCAAGATTTTGTCATTAAAAAAATAATTTAAAATGTATTTTTTAATTTTATCCAAGCAGTCCTCCATGCAGAGGAAGAGGGCGGTTGTTCTGCTGGGCCTTCCTTACTTTCTCAAGGAAGATGCTACAAGCGTGTTTAAAACATTCCAGGTAAACCTAGTTTGTGTGTAATAAAGTGATCTGTGAACAGATTTGTCAAAGTGATTTATATGTTGTTAAAACAAAATGTGTCAAAGAACGTGTTTGTAGAATTAATGCTTCAAATGAGGCAAATGATAATTTTGTGTAATTTGCTCTATATCTTGTCCAGGCCAGTGATGAGGAAGCCATGTTCATTCAAGGAATGAAAGTTGGTGTTGTGATGGTGAAAGATGGGGAAGACATCATCGCCGCTTCAGTAGTTCTTGAGGAGCAAGTGCACATGCCATTGCTCAGCTGATGGGTCTGCTCTTTGCACTCAATATAGACTATCCAAAGGAGCTCAGGTATACATTTGAAGTGATCCAGAAAGTCCTGATGAACATCGGTGGAGGACAGTGTTCCTCTCTTGTGCATGGTTTGAGAAACAGACTCCTGCGAAAAACTATGTAGCCTTTCCACACAGGTCTCATCACTTAAGTCTGATATTTCTGGAAAGCATTTCTTAATGTTTCTGTTCATAAACATCGTTCAGTTTAAGTACGAGCCTGGCACAGTGTTTGCATCTGTCCAGTTTTGTTTTATTCATCATTACTAAATTCCATCTGAAAATGTCTTCATATAGGAAAAAAACTGTTGTTGTATAAGTTGATAAAAGTATCAAAAGACAGAAGTCAAAATTAAAAGCCAAAACAATATGTGACAAGAATAAAATTTGCATGAGATTTAATGTTCAGAATGACTTCTTGTGAATCCCATATTTTTCTTTCAATTTTAATTTAGTGATTGTGTTATTCATAACACTAAGTTCATTTCCATACAGATTTGTGTTTAAATCATATTGTGCATCCAGTGTCACCGGTTCTTGAAAACAGGTACTTGAAAATGCTCTTTTGAAAGTGATGCGAAACAGCTGTGTTCTAGATAAAATGGGATATTAGTATAGAAGTAAAACTTGACTTAAAACACTGCTTCGATGAAAGTTGTACAGGTTGCATTATTGTTAAATAAAAAACACTAGTTTGTTGATAAATGTGTATTTGTTGTATTTTTGTTGTTAATTTTTCAAAGCTTAAATTTACAATTAAATGGAATATTTAAAACGTAAATTTTAAAATGGCAGGAATGTGTTTAAGATGGTCAGAATGTAGTTTATATAATGGCAGTAATTCCAATATATTGTCCTGACATAGAAAGTTACGTTTTTAAGTAATGTTTTAGTTCACTTAATTTATAAATTTGTTCTAAACAACCTGATCATTTTAATTGCGTCAGATTTGAATTAACATACTGATATGTTCTCTCAATTAAAAAATGTAAGTCAAAATAGTCAAAAAACAAAGTTTAGTCAACTTAAAATATATTTCAGACCATTTAAGATTTTAAGTTGAAATAACAAACAACAGAAGTTCAATCAACTTTCAAATATAAATCAGTCTAACCAACAGAGATGTTTATACAACATTGGATTTTTATTTAGGATAACACAAGGTGATGTCAAGAGAACAAATAATGCTTTTTCATTTGACTCAAAATTTTAAGGCAGCCCTTTCACTCATATTTTTAAGTTAAAACGTTATGTTTGATTTTACAGTGCACTCATCAATATAATTTGATATGATTGTAGCTTTATATGCTTTTTTTTTATTTGAAATTTATACCATTCTTTTTAATATGCTCACATGCTTTGTGCACTGTCATGGATAGGGGCCCACTGACAGTGAGAGTGTACAGGGCCCAAAATTTGGTCCTACACCCCTGGTGACGGCCACACTCCACGCGGCTGCCACGGGGACCCCTGCATGACGTCACGGCATGAAGGGGGTCCTCGCGGTGTCTGTGCTTCCCTCCTCCGAACCGCCGAGGAGGAAGTGAAAGTGGGATTATTCCCAGTCGTGCGAAGCTTATAGAACTTACGAGTCCACAGAAGAGACGTCATTCCTTTAACTCACGCCATCACAGCATTGGGGGGTCTCAACCTCCATCCCCGCCACCTCCCGTATCGGCTGTCTCTGGTCCTCCGCCGTCCCTCGGCTGGTCGCGGGAACTGCGGGTAATAAATGGGGGTAAAAAATAAACCAAAATAAAATAATGGGAGTCCTCTTTCATCAGGACAGCTACGACCAACCTTCACACGCAGCTGTCAGACCAACATGCGTCCTTCAGGGAGACGTAGCAAGCGGTGATTGTTCAGATCTCTGCGCTGATCGCCACACCACCGCCGGTCTGCCGCCTCCACGCCGTCTGCTGGGCTCTTTCTCCCCTTACACCCCTCCTCCAGGTTCTGATGGGTCTCTGTCGCTCCTCTACTCTCACAGAAACACGTGATATGAACACGAATACATGCAGAATAAATCAATTTCATATCTTTATTGTAATTTCACTCAGTAAACTGTGGTACACTATGAAAATTTTACTCTCTAAAAAAGTAACTGTTGTCGTGTTTAGGTGTGTGTGTTGATTTTTGTTTGTCTCTTTCTTTTGAAACACGATGCCATTATTTTGAATGAATTATTTCCATGAACTCTTAGATCGATTTCTTTTTCCTGACTAAAAGAATATTTGTATTCTCCTATTATCACTCCACCTCCAATCTTGGTGGTGATTTAAGGGGTTATTTTTCATCATTTTATTTATTATAGATGTGCTTTGTGTGTGGTAATCCTGAAATCGACACCCTTTTGAAAATATAACTGCAGTGCACGAGAGGACTGAATTTGTCGCTACCATGGCAACGCAGCCAAGCTTCCCATAATTACTGATTGATGGAGGGTTTAGTGAAATACTCTGCAGACTCTCACCCTAACAGCAGCAGCTAGGAAACCAGCTTGGTCATTACGTGTCAGTGTTCTAAAGAAAGGGCTGCACGACTGTCACTGGGCTGAAGTCCAGACAAGCAAAACAGTTCTGTGTTCAGAAGATTCTGGTCTGGATGGCGAGGGAGACTCCTTCCTTTCTGGAAGTTCACTAAAAAACGTCATTGATATGATGGGTGCCTACAATGAAAGTTGTTTTCAAATAACATTATTTTTGTGTGTCCCTGTGTGTTTGACTACGTCATCAGATCATTTAAAATTAAGCCCTCTGACTATAGGATTGCTTCATTTACATGATTTAAATGATTATTTTATCTTTGTGTAGCCCTGTAGTAATTAGGGGCTAAAGTAAAACCCATTTGAGTTTATTTAGTCACTATAGCATCATAAAGTAAACGTTTATTTACTTTTTATTGCTTTATTTGTAAAAAGACACAAATGCATTTGTTATAAATGTCTTTCATTGTTATTTTATTCAGACATGAAGAGTTAAGAATATTATTTCGTTAAAATAATTTTTAATTTGTATTTAGTCCGCAGATCTCCTCAGAGGTAAGATCTATGCTGTTTGGTTTAATCTAATGTTGATTTTAACAAATATGAAGCATTGTTGTTACCTGAGGAAACACTGGATAGTTTGATTGTTTGATGGAAAGATGCTTGCTGGAGTTTTCTCCCATCTGAGCCCAACATTTAACATTTAGTCTTTTTAGACCCCATTTCCACATCACTTGTGAAAAACCTTTTCTTGTTTCTTTGAGCCTGAGCTTTTGAACATAGTAAATTGCACTTTACTGACAGGCATTTTCCCCGCTGGTTTTAAAATGACGGTGGAGATGCCAGGCCCATCGTCACAAGGCAGGCAAACCAGGTAATTACCTCGAGCCCCACGCTGGCCCAAGGCCTTAGTTGAATGAAACCTCACACTGTGAAGAGTGCTTTCAAACTCTGATGTAGGAAAGTGCAAAAAGTTAGGAAAGAAAAAAACAGGAGGAGGGAAAAGAGAAAAAAAACGACATTTGAAAAATTCATCTTGTAATAGTGTAATTTAACAACGAGTATGCTAGCAACGAAATACACAGGCAATGTTACGTTAGCTTACTGCACATCAGAGCCAGTAACAACAGTCAGTGCAACTTTTTTAAAATGAGATGTGTTTAGCTGATTTGGGTCTAATAGCTTTTTAAACCAGGCAAACTAGATGCTAGTCCCAAATTAGTTAACAAAGGAGACCGACCGAAAATATGTGACTTATAAAGAGCAGATATCTAATGTCTTATGAGGAAAGATCTTGTAAATACAATATAAAATATCATTTTTAAATACCAGGAGTGCAGTTTTATATAATCTATGTAAACTAATAAGAAATTCTTGTTTAATGTCATAATTGGAAGAAATCCTTACTACAAACGTAACAGAGGTTGGATCCTATTATGTATATTGTATAATTATCTGGAATCTGGGAGTGAAGGGACATCCAGACTACGTCTAGTTTTGTCTGCTATGTGATCCAGTTTTTCTCCAAAAAGGTTTCTTGGCTCTTTAGTTTGTGATCGGTTGAAATGAACCTGTTGCTCAGTGACATATTCTAGGTTTCTACAAGCTACAGCCAACTTCACTTTGCTCTCTTCAGTGTCTGAGGTCAGACACATCACATCATTGAGCATTGTAATGCTCCCCTTGATTTTCTGGATTCTTATTTTTATTTCTCTATTTATTTTGCGTAATTGTTTGTAATACAGAGTTTCTACGGCTGGACCAGACTGGAAAGGATAAAAGAGAGACAGAAAGACAAAGGGAAAGAGAAGTGAGAGAAAACACCTCATAGACAAAGAGAAAGAGGGAGAGATAAAGAAAGGAAGGGAAAAAAACAGACATAGACAAATATATACACATAACACCCATATGCAATTGCCTATATAAACACATATACATACACATACACACATATTTACAGAAACAAGCCAACCCCCAAGCACAAGCCCCAACTGCCCCACCCAAGAACCAGCCATGGTGGTGGAGACCGTCCTCAGCCAGAGTTCCCCACAGTCAGGGGGAACAGGCCCCAGTGGGCACGAACCGGCAAGATCCAGCCCCGCCGGGCACTGACCGCCCAGTGGCGCTCCCCGGGCACAAGTCCCCCCCCCCCCCCCCAACACACACGCAGACATACTCCCTCCCTACACACACCCTACCCGCCCCATCCCTTACACATGCTCCATCTCCTACTCTCCTACCCTCCTGCCTCTGTGATGGTTGAGATAACATAGGCTTACCTTCTCCCCATAACCTCAGTCTAAGAATTATTCATGTGATTTAATTTTAAAATGGATGAAATGGCTCAAAGAAGCAACAAGGTTTGTTATGTATGGAAGCCCATTCCCGCCACTTGAAATAAAAAAAAATCTCATATCTCATAATTATGAGATTGTAAGTCATTATTATGAGATTGAAATTCATAATTATGAGATATAAAGTCATAATTACAAAATGAAAACTCATTATTATGAGTTATAAAAAAAAGTCATAATTATTTGGTTTAAAGTGATAATTATGAGATAAAAAGTCATTATTCACTAAGTGCTGAGAATTTGTGGACTTTAGTCTTTTTTTTTCCAACTCAAGAATAAAAGCTATTCATCAAAGTTCCCAAACCTACGTATTACTCCTCCTCCTTCAAATATTTAGTAGACCTCCAAAGGTCTCCTAAGTGGTTATGAGTTCCTGTAGAGGATGGAGCTGACTAGCACAGGAATTGTTTTTATGCATATCAGAAAATGGATCATGTGAATCGGAAGACCATTCATTATTGTGCCCAGAATTTAGTAGCGGTAATCCACAGAAGTTACACTTCTTGCTGCTTTTTTTTTTGTTACTAAAAAAAAATAAACAAAAGTGAAAGATTACCTGTTTGTTGATAAGGAGTATCTAATACATTATAAGTTATCTAAAGCTGATAATAATTATTTTCAAATTCATTTTAAAAGTGTAATTATATTAACAAATTAATCCAAACATATACTGTTATGAAGTTCGATGTCAAAACTTTGTTCAGTTTTCAGTACAGCACAAAGACATGCTTATAGACAGAGGGAATCATTCTATGGCCTGGATGGAATTAGATGTAAATGTTCAGGAATGTCCTCACTGCATTATCTTGAGGTTTTTTTTTTTGGTTTTAATCCATGAATTTAGTTTGTTTTTGTTCGTGTATAGGCTATGTATGCTATAATAGTTTATTTTCATTTCTTTTTCTTTAATAATTTAAATAGAATAAACTGCAGCAAGGTAATAACTCAAACTGTTCTTGACAAGTTTTTGTCATATTAGTGAAATTTTACAATATGTGATTTTAATTTTGAGATAATTCTATTTAGCTGCAGAATCTTCTGAAATCAGTGTGTCAATGACATAATGAAGAACTGTAAAGCAGGCTACATCTTATAAAAGCCTGTATTTTAATAGCCAATATTTATTAGATATTTATGTTGAACTGTCACAGGATGTATAAGCTAAATGACTTCTTAAGGTCAAGGCATGTTTCAGAAGAAATCATACAGCGACTGGAAAAGGATAAGGTAGTTAGTATGTTTAGGGAAATGCCAACTTTGATAAATATTCATTATGCACAAATATTCTAATATGGATAAAATTGCACTGACTGTATTAAAATGTTTTTTTTTCCACATGTAGATTGATTCCAGTGTCATACTGCTCATGACACTGCATGACTCTGCTCAGCAGAGTATCTACCATCATATGGTGACTGCCTGGCAGTCCTTGGACATTGCAGACGGAAGAGCGATAACACTTTTGGCCGCAAGTCAAAACTTCTTGAGCGACTGAGAGCCAAGATTTCAAGAAACAAAAGTGATGATCGTGAACATGTTTTAGACAAAGAACCCCTTAAGAATGCACAGAAAAGTGTGAGAAAAGTTGAGATAGGGTGGTTAAATTTTCGCGATGGAAGGTTTTTGCAAGTAAGGACCAAGTAAGGTGGAGGAACAAGAAAAATCTGTGTATCAAAGGACATTTGTAAAAATGAGCCGATCAAAAAAGTTGTGGAGTTGTTTTTTCCTGGTCAAAAACAGGGTAACATCACAGATTTTGTGGTTGATTTAACTGATTTTAAGGAGCATTAGATGAGCAGACTACTGTTGAAAAATGGTATGAACAGACCAAACTGCCTCTTCTGCCTTTTTACTTAACAACCAGAAAAAAGGAGAACAACAGTGGAACAGTTCCACAAAGAGTTTCAAAAATACCAGATACACGCTGCTCCCATCATTCTAGTCTGAGCACATGCCTGCCTGAGTCTGAAGCAGCAAATCCCATGGATGTCATATATGTGGGAACAAGCAGTACTTTTGCACACAATGATAATGTTTCTTTAGCTTACTCCACTGTTGACATGACTGATTTGTCCAGTGTGCAAGAACCTGATGCTGTCATCGGTGTCGATGTTTTTGAGAATAGTGACACTGTTACCTTCTTCCAGGGCACATCTCTGGAGTTGACTATTTCAGTCTTGATGATACCCTACCACTTTCTCCACAGTCTCCACACTCACCTATCCCTGTGCCTTCTCCCCCACCTGTTAATGCCCTACAGGAACCCACCTGTCAGAGTGAAGGAATGAAGAAAATTCTGATTCTTCATTGTGGCCAGATTCTTAAAGAAATAACTTCACATTTTTGTGATGATAGTGTCATGCAGGAGGACGTTTCTATCCAGGTGATACTTCCTGATGGAAGGTTGGAAAAAGCTGTTGATGCTGGGCGAGTTTTGATGGATGTGCTCTCTGAGTTCTGGCAAGACTTTTATGAGCAGTACATAATGGGGAATGACTTTAAGGTGCCTTACCTACGCCATGATTATGGTCAGCAAGAGTGGGAAAGCATTGGTCAAATCATTGCCTTTGGTTGGCAGAAAGAGAATTACTTGCCTATAAAACTTGCCCCTGTAATACTGGAGCAAGCAGTGCTAGGCTGTGTGCAGAATCCTCTTGTTACCAGCTTTCTCAAGTATGTCCCACAGTCAGATCAAATGGTCTTTGAATCTTGCTGTTCAGATTTTGCAAGCGTGGACCATGAAGAACTGCTGGAAGTAATGGATCTTCACAGCTGCAGAAGAATTCTGATAACATCAAACACATCTTGGAGGAGCTCGCCCACCAAAAGCTGATTCAGGAACCTGCCTTTGTTATTGAGCAGTGGAGCAAAGTTCTTGCACCCATGAGGTCAGAGCTGGAAGGCATTACAGCTGCATATGAAAATCTACGGCCAACTTTAAGAAAGGTCATGAAATCAGTTATATATTCTGATACTATGAATGACCAGCAGAAACACATTAGCAAGTATCTCAGCTCATATCTCAGGGAATCTGACACACAGCACTTGTCCCTTTTCCTGCAGTTTTGCACTGGATCTGGTTTGTTTCTTGGAAAGAGCATCAGTGTCAGCTTCACTCAACTGCAAGGTATTCAGAGACGTCCAGTTGCCCACACCTGTGGCTGCTTCTTGGAGTTGCCAGTTAACTATGAAAACTACCCTGACTTTCGGCATGAAATGAACAGTTTTGGAAAGCAGTGTTTGGGTGATGGACATAGTGTAGAAAGCTTCATTGCTAGAAAGAGAACATGGCAGTTTTGGGTTAACAGTGAAATGTGTTTTGGTCTAAATACTAGCTCTTAGATGATTTTTATTAGACATGCTAAACATGTCTCTGCAGTTCTTTTTCTATATTAGTACTACCATACTTTTTTTGGTCCTTTAATGACACAACATATTGGTCTGTACAGCATCAGCAGTAGGTGTTCTGCTATTCCTGTTTTCTCCAAATCAACATATATCTCAACAAATAAATAAATAAATCAACAAATACTCTTGGGAAAAGTTCATATTTGGTATGATAAATATGATGGTAAATATGATTAAAACTTCTCATGTCTTTGTGGCTGATGTGAAGAAAAGTGCAGGTAAGAAATATTTAATTGTAAATTTTGGTTTTGATTTTGTTCAGAGTTATGTCATATTGTTCTTACTATAAGGCAGTGTAGTTCAAATATGTTCTCGGTGATTTTGTCCGTACAAACCTTTAGTTTTTGTCATAAAGATTTTACTGCTAATTTTCTTTAAGTTTTGCTTTGTTTTGAGCTCCAACGGCTTAATTATGTTCAACATAGTGTTACCAAAAAAATCTAAATATAAAGACTTTACTTGATCTAAACAACATTACGTGGAAAGGCAGTGATAACGCCTTTCATCTGATTTTCTTTCTTCATAAGCCATGAATCAAGACTATAATTTATTGATCATGGTGCATAAAGTTACAATTGTGTTTTTATTTGCCACTACAAATGCATTAAGCTGACGTAATTACACACAACACCAAGCATTATTGCCAGTTATTACACAGCAAATTGAAAAGAAATCAAAAGGTAGCTTTTTGTGTTGATGAACTAACATAACTTAATTGAAATAAATCATACTTTAATACTTTACAAGTATGACAAAAAAAAACAAATGTTTTGTTGTTTGCTTAGAAATCATTAGAAATCATTTTTTCCCTACCAATGTTTCCTTCAACCAGTAAGACTCTGGCTTTGCCACAAGTTTGAAGTTAATTCAGTTAGTTTAAAGAAAAGATGCCAAGCTCAGTTTGGGTGAAAATTATTCACTGCTGCAACCAGTCACTCCAAAATACAAATGTTAAACAGTATGTCGATCTAACAGGAACTCAAATGTTTCACTTTTAATGCTCCAGCTCCAGCTGACTAGTAATAAGATTTCTTATCAGGCGTATCCTGTGGTTATTCCATGCTGAGGCAACCTCGTTTAGATTTTCCTATAAAGCAAGAAATTCTCAAACTTAATGTAGACAAAAAGTAAAAAGATTGAATAAAACCTGCATTTAAAGCTAAACAGACTAACACAGAGAGCAAGGTGCAAAGCTCACAGGTATGTCCAATCACATCATAGGTATCCACGTATAAAAATTAAAACGTTTTCAAATATTATAGTGAATACAAATACTAAATGGATCCATCTGATATTCATTTTGAAACTCACCTAAACTTGGTTAATATCAAATTAATTTCAGAACGATTCAGATTCATTTCAGCTTGAACATTTTGCGTTTTAATAAACCAGGGGAAAACCAGAAAAGCCCTGGGAGAACCGCCTTGGTATGGCCCGAAGTATAAAGCAATTTAGTACTAAAGAGTTAAAAGTTATAAAAACCTTTTACATTTTAATTAGTTCTGTGAAGTGTCTGCTATTCAGGAATGTATTCTGAAAATCATATGATCACACATCATTTTGTGGCATTTATACTTTAAAAAAATGTACAACCTTGAAAATTCTGCTGTGATTTCAATAAAAGGAACAAATTCCCTGTAAGTCAAATTACCCAAGCAATTATGCTTACCTGTATTGTGTGAAGAAAACAGAACTGGACCAGTGCTTTGTCCATGAAGGTGTCAGAGAAGTAGCCATCCGCTTTCAGTTTATCAAACAGGTCCATCCAAAATTGGATACATTCACTTAAAAGGATCAGCCACCATCTTTCAATTTGCTGATTTCCAGTGCTTGGACCAAGGGTTACACTGTCTGTTTCAGGTTGATTATCTGAAATATGCAAAAGTCTTTGCATGTCAGCCATGTGAACATTTTCTGTCCCAAAATCCAGTCTTAATCTTTGAGGGCAACCCTCAGCCTTAATAACTGCATCCATGAAGTAGCCAGCAATAATTCTCAAATCATTATTTGTTTTGTAAGCCTCAAGCCATTTAATGTTCCTAGAAAAGTCATCAATACAACCATTAATTCCAATTCCAAATGGCTTAAGCTTATCATAGCCATCAATGTGCCAAATGTAGTTGGGACCGCAGCTGTAATAAATTCGCCTCCATAGTTGATTTTTTTTTACCTCAGGTCAACTCCCTCACCATCTAAGAGATGTAGCAGAACCCTAAGTGTTTCCTTATCTGTTACAAAACCATTCATCCAGCATTTTTGGTGCATCCACCTATATCCGTGACACTGTCCAGAGGTTTCAAGTTGCTGTTGTATGAAAGCTGCCACTTCAGCCACATCACTCTTGTTCTTCCTGCGCCAAAGTTTCTTATTTCTTAGAATCCTTTCCAGAGTCCTCTTGCACTTCCCATGCACTTCAGCCAGTAAAGCAAGGATTTCATCATTAGTTAAGCTACATCTGAAATACTCCTCAATGAGTTCACAATCCATTATAAAGAGAAAAAGGCACAATATTCACGTGTTAAATATAACCATTCAAACACTTGTTTGTCTTATCCCCGGACATATAAACATGCAATATCTCTCATTTCTATCTCATAATTATGACTTTTTATCTCATAATTATAATTATGACTTTAAATCTCATAATAATGTTTTTTTTAATCCCATAATAATGAGTTTTCATTTCGTAATTATGACTTTATATCTCATAATTATGACTTACAATCTCATAATTATGAGATTGTAAGATTTTTTTTTTTTTTTTTCATTTCAAGTGGCGGGAATGGGCTTCCATAATCACGTACGGGTGAGCAGCTAAAGAGGCTTAAATCCTGTTGCTCTGTGATCGATTGGTTCACCTACCACTAGGGGGATCAAGCGCTGTTTCCTCATTGCAATAAAACCACCGCATGAGGGAAGCATTAATAATCACATGTGTGATTCTTTCTACCCTAATTCAGGTAATGGTGAATATTGTAAATGTTGTGATGGTGTTTACAGTTTTTAAACATATTACAGCACGTTTTATACCAGTTTGGGGAGGTCAAATTGAAGTTTTATGCTATTTTGAGGTGTAATGGTTTTCCCTTAATACGTGCCTTGACAACATAGCAGTTGTCTGTTTGTTCATGACTTCACTTGCATTTTTTCTATAAAATATTGTAACGCCCCGTGCTCACAGGTAAGTAACCAGCCGACTCGGATCTCTTTTGGCTTAGTTTATTAACCGTTTAGGAACAGGAGCTGCTGTTTCAGCCACAACTCACACTGAACTAACTCACGCGGTCTCCCTCCAAACTCTCTATTTCCACTTCCGCTCCCCCCAGAGTTTTCCCATCACAATGTGAGTCTTACATGAACATAAGCCCCCATGCACAGAACAGCAGATACAAAGGGCAATTAAGAACAATAACACTACAGCTATTACAATATGTATTTTGTGATTGCAATAAACCCACTGCATGAGGGCAGTGGTAATAATCACTCATGTGATTCTTTCTAGGGGTATAACACCTCCACTGACATGCTCCCTCATACACACATCGGGTGTTTCTAAAACAGGAGCATTGTATTTTTTAAAACTTATTTTAAATAATGAACTGTGTCTGTGCCTAATTTATTAGCCGAGGTTTTAAGACAGAAAGCTTACAGGTCTTTTCAGGTCAAACTTTTCATGTTGTTCAGGTTTTTGTCAAATTTGCAAATCCTTTTCTGTGATTGGGCAAAACAGAAAATGCAGCTCAGCAACTTTTTAGGTTATTCAGGTTTAAGAATGATACTGTACCCAGCATAAGATGCATCAGAAAAGGGTAATGTGTTAGCCAATATAATAGTCTGGGATGCACCTGTATCACGCAGAACACGTACCTGTTTTTCCTCAGATGGATTATTAGCCAGCGAAACTGCTCCAGTAATTACAAAGGGCTGAAAACATGGGGCAAGGGTGCAGTCAACTGAGCTCATCATACCTGACTCTGATTTTAACAAACCCACACTTTTAGGTTTTGATGGAGAGTTGTGAGTTTTATGCTTTAAAGCCAGACAGTTGGAAATGAGGTGTCCAGCTTTGTGGCAATAAAAACATTCCCTCACCTCTTTCCTCTGTGTTTTCAGTACAACAGGAACCGTTTCATGTACAGATTCAGCTTTTGGTACAGTTGAATGTTGAATGAAAAACTGTTTTATGTGTCAGCGTATACTCATCTGCCAACACCGCAGCAGAAGACAACTCATGCACTTTCTGTTCATTTAGGTGAACCACAAGACGTTCAGGAAGACAATTTTTGAACTCTTCTAACAATATTAACTCTTAGAGTTTCAAAGTTTGTGATGCCACATGAAGAACACCATCTGTCAAACAGATTGCATTTTTCCCTGGCAAACTCCACATAGGTCTGAGCGGGGCTTTTCCTAAATGTTCTAAACTTTTGCCGATAGGCTTCCAGTACAAGCTCATAAGCTTTCAGGACCGAAACTTTCACAATGTCATACTTTAAACTGTCCGTAAGAGGAAGTGCTGCTACAACCTCTTGAGCTTTTCCGTGCAATTTACATTGGATGAGAAGAGACCAAACATCCTGAGGCCACTGCAGTGCATGTGCAATGCGTTCAAAGGCCGCAAAATAACAGTCCACTTCAGATTCTCGGAATTCTGGAACCAAAGCAATAAACCTGGTTATGTCCAAAGGACTGGTAGGCTGTACTGAGGCTGCAGACCCAGTAGGTCTAGCAGAGGGTGGTGAGAGCCCAAACCTTGCTTGGGAGTCCAGCTCTAACTGGCGTAGTCTCACAGCTTTCTCAGCTTCAATTTCCAGCTTTTTAATCTCAAGCTGCATGTTTCTCTGCTGAGCTTTCTCTTGGGCTTCCAGCTGCAAACGGGCTAGCTGAACTCTTAGACGTGCCTCAACTCGTGAGCTGTCAGAGCTTCTGCCAGAGAGGGGATCAAAGCGGAAGAGTGGCAGGAGTCACCAGCTGGCCATCTCCCCCTTTGTTCACCTCCGGTTCCTCAGAACCCAGTTGAGCAGCAAACTCAACTGGATCACACACCGCCTCAGTGGAGGGAACCACCCTCACAGGCGACACAGCCTTTGTTTCAGGAGCTGCAACATCAGTGACCACCAGAAACTGCAACTCCACCAAGCGTTTCACCACCAAAGCCTTAAGATCCTTCTTAACCAGTTGCTTAGAACACGGAATATCAAAGTGACCTGCTATAAGGAACAAATCATCCTTGCGGCACGAGTCCAACTGATCCAGAGAGGGATCCCGAAGGAAATGCTCCAAATCAAACTGAACCATGCCTCGTTTTCTCATACAATGCAAGTACACACACCAGGGAAAAATTAAACCAATTAACAACAACGTCACTGGGAGAAGTAAGTTATCCCGGACGAGCCCCCACTTGTTACGACCCCAGTGGTGTCTAGGGGAAATAGGGGGTTGCAACACAAAAAAAAGTGGCAACTAAAAGTTCCAATAAAAAGGTGGGATTTTATTTACAATCACTCAAACCAAGGAATCTAAAGGGTACAACTTAAAACATCCTGTGACAGGAGCAAAACCCACTATTTAACAAAACTCCAAAAGGGATAACACAAAACTTCCCAATATGGAAGAGATAACTTTCTTAATACAATAACACAAATCCCAAAACAGCTCTGTAATCACAGACAAAAATACTACAAGTTTTGTAACTCTACAACAAGTCAAAAGGTCTTAATAAAATAAAATAAAACCCAAACAGCTCTGTAATCACAGACAAAAATACTACAAGTTTTGTAACTCTACAACAAGCCAAAAAGGTCCCAGAAGGCAAAATCTCAGCAAAACCCACAAACAGTACAACAGTTGTAAACTGTGTCACATTCAAACACAGCTGCCCTGAATGAGGCTGATGACGTCCCTTAAATAGGAGAGTGGCGGAGGAGGTAGCCAATGAGCCTTGGTCCTGGAAAGTCCACCAATCCTAAAGCACCAAGGGTAGAGGCTGAGATGCAGAAGGCTGGCCAATCCAAGTCTTGTGCAGGTGTTGGGACATCTTCCTCCACATTCCAGCAGGTTTGGGCCGTAACAGTCAGTGTTTGAATATTTTGAGGCTCATTCAGAGGCTTTTCATTGGTGTTGTTGATCAATTGCTTCCAGCTCTGTGCTGCACAGGTTGCAAGTTGCAGTCTAAAAGGAGGCAAAATTTACCTTAGTAGTACAGTGCAAAATGCAACATCACTATTGTTGGGGGAAAATAAAAACTGATGTTTTAATTACAGAACACATGTATTTTGAAAGACCACTGCTTGGAGCTAAAGCGTGTGTGTGTGTGTGTGTGTGTGTGTGGGGGGGGGGGGGGGGGGGGGGGGGGGGGGGGTGTCACTCTCCACAGTCAATCCGTTTCTTTGCAACTGCCTTCCTTGGGTTCAAATCTGTCAACTTGACCCCCTCCCCACTCATCGGCAATTGCAGGCAATTACTAATCACCAGAACCCATTACATACATTTTACTGCTCTTTAGAGGCCTTGCTCCCTGCCTACTAATGGACTTCTACATCTTGTACATCCAGCTGAATTGAATGTACTGCTGTGTGAAAAATAATTACCTTTTGAAAAAGACCGTCAAACTGCTGGATGAAAAAAAAGATTTGTTCTGTGTTAAGCTGCATGAAACTTCTGCAGTGGTCACTTTTATTGCTTTTTTTTCACTAAAAAGCCCTTATGTATATGTGTGCGCACACACACACACACACACACACACACACACATATATATATATATATATATATATATATATATATATATATATATATATATATATATAATTTTTTTTTAAATTTATTTATTTTTTTATATACATATATATATATATATATATATATATTTATATATACCACCTTTACTTCATGTTATTTTTTTTCCCTTGATTTCTTGTTTTTACTTTTAAATTATGCTTCTTTTTTCTAATGCTTTATTGTCTCTGTAAAGCACTTTGAATCAGCCTGTTGTTGAATTGTGCTGGATAAAGAGCCTTCCTCGAATTATGAATTAAACTATTATAAGGTCCTACTTTTTCACATTATCTAATGTAATTTTTTACCATGAGTTCTTTGTCTATTTAGAGTACATAATGAAATTAAATTGGCTGTCAGCAATGGCTGTCATTTGGGCCAGGAGTGGACCTGGAAGGGGTCTTTGTGATTGTTATGAAAGGTTAATATTCTAAAGCACTTTCCTAATGACAGAAAATCAAGATCTTCTTTGTTCAGCTGTCAGCAGTAGAAAGCAAGCTAATGGAAGAACATTTTTATTCTACATAAAGACATGAAAGATTTTATCGAACAGCTAAATCACACTCACTGTAAAATTGAAAAAGTTCAGAAAACTCAAAATTTCAAGGCAACCGTTTGCACTAGATTTTTGAGTTTTGAACCCAACTCAAACTTTTACGTTTTGAACCCAACTCAAACTTTTACGTTTTAAACCCAACTCAAACTTTTACGTTTTAAACCCAACTCAAACTTTTATGTTTTAAACCCAACTCAAACTTTTATGTTTTAAACCCAACTCAAACTTTTACGTTTAAAATCCAACTCAAACTTTCAAGTTTTGAACAAAATTACTTTCAGTTGGTCCAACTATTTTTTTCTTGTTAAGACAATTCATTATCCACATATTTACAAACTAACAATTTTGGGTAAAGATGGCAAACAAAGATCAGTCCTGCCAAATATTTATTTTGTTCCCAAAATGAATGTTTCCACATCTGTAAAATGTAAAACTGTTCAGTTAACAAAATTGCTAAATAAAATTTGTAAACTTATCACTGTGTACAACAAAATAAAAACAGTTCAAACACTTATTTTGTACAAACAGCAGTGCAACTGAACACTTCACAGATTCCCAGGTAGAATCAATATAAATGTTTAGTAACTTTCTCAAATGACATACTTTAGAAAACAGGAAAGCAAAAAGGAGATGAGTTAGCATTCATCATGCTATTAAAAAATACATTTTGCTTTAAAGTTGTTGGAAATCTGAATTATTTTTTGGCAAAAACTAAAACTTGCCACAAAAGTTTAGGTTGTTGCTGAAAGTTTTAGTGTTACATTTATATTTAAAAAGAAACAAAAATTAAAGCAGTCCAAAGCCCCTGGGGTTGACTGAATGGCGATCAAAAAGGATCAAATTCACAAACAATGCAATGTACCATCCAGAATGAGCCAACTGTTTTAACATGGGTGAATGAAATTACATTAATCTGCATGTGGTTACACCCAACCTTGCTTGAGATAAAACTGAATAGCTGTGGCAAAAAAGGAAATAAAAGAAACACATCTTCTTAAAACCTAGACTGAGTTTAGTCTTCAAACTTGTGACATGCTGTGAGGAAGTGCTTGAAAGTTCCAAGAAGATATGCTGTGTTCTCTGGGGAACTCCATGTTCAATGCATAGAGCAGGCCAAAAGGATATGCAAAGGTAGTGGAGATATCTGAAAGGTCTCTGAGTAGAATGGACTCTTCCAACAGAATGGCAATATTGTTCACTGTCGGTATGGAAGTAGGTGTAGTGTCATCTACTAAAACAGTGAGGATACCCATTTTGACAGCCGTGGTCTGCTCGTCATCTGGATCTGTGTCCTTTGAAACCAAAAGTTGAAATGCTTAGCAATCACACAGCATGTAGTGGGAAGACTGTATTACATTTCAGTTAATTTGATAATAAACATATTTATCTTATTCAGTGTCATGCACAAGAATAAGAACAAACAGCAAATTTATCCTTGTGACAAAAAACAAACAAACAAAACTGTATTCCACTTACCAGGCATGTCAATAACAGCTTCTCAGAAGTGTCACGTACAAATATGGGCAACCCCTCCAGACGAGTTTTCTTCATGTGCAGAACAATGTCCGATGTCTGAAAATAACGGAAGAAAGCAAGTGACTTTTAGATAGGGACTGAAAGCTGACTATTGCATTTAACAACACTATTCTGGAGCTGTAATTAACTGAACTGACCCTTGGTACTAATACTGGTCTTTACTTAGCCAGCTTAGTACTTTTTTTAAATTTATTATTGTCACTTTATATTTTTCTTTGTCTTATTGTGTAGTTATGAATGTATTCCCAGATTATAAGTTCTAGAAATAAAACAAAAGGACTGTAGCATGCCTGACAAAATCCTAATGAACCAAGTTTGAAACAAACAACAAAAAAAGAAAAAATTAAACCTTGGTTCTGAGTTCACTTTTTCATTTGAAGTTTTTTTGTTTTTGTTTTTAATGTTAAGTAATAGTCCTAAGTCTTTAGACACAAAAAAAGTTTTTTATATAAACAGGAAATAAATATAATGTTTACCAACACTCAAACATAGCTAATAAAAGCTTGATTACACTAAAAAAGAAGCTGAGTGATGCTATATGAAGAAATTTTTGGGGGGTATTCAAAATGTCAGGAGTCTTGAGGGATGTTCAGGTCCCTAATAAAGGCAAGTCTGTTTTGAAAATACTACAAATAATAACAAGGGGGTTTTCAAGAGGCCTTTGGTCTTTTGGCCTAATAAGTCCAAATCATGTAGATAATAACATACAAAATAACGATGATGTTCAGTACATGAGTGTACCTGTTCCTCAAGCCTCAATCCAATAGTCCCTCCATTGTATCACCAAAGGCTCCCTTTCTGGCATGGTACAGTTTCAGCAGTCTTGAGTGTACTGGTCTAGGACTGCTCTAAAGGTTCCCATCAAGTCCTCAAACCTGTAGAAACACATAGCCCATACAAAACCAACAATGCAACAATCAGTGACTATGTCATCGTGTGTGTAATTTTGTGTGCGCAAGTCTACACGTTCAAATATGCATAGATTTAAAAATACAACATATAAAACATGTCTTGCCTGTTTTTCAAGAAACAGAGCTGGCCATCTCTCCTGAATCTCCAACACCATGGGCTCCACCTCAACAATCTCTTTTCTCCTGAGGGAAAATGGAAGCTCCATCTTTTGGCTGATGAGTTCCATGTCTTTGGACTTCTTCATTGCATCCACCAGGACACATCTTTGGTCTTCAACTGTATCATCATCCTAATTCTCTTGATGATCCGGAACATGATTTACTTTTCCTTGATTGGCTGTTTTCAAGGAAAACCTAACATCATCATCAACTTTCCTTCCCTTCTCGTTTACACAAACCTCATTACATCCAGCCTGGTGCAGCTTTGATCTGTAGTTCCCAAGCTTGTACCTTATGCTTGTTGGCCAGCCATCGTAGACTTTACTGCTACCAGGCTCCATAAGACAAGGATATTTGTTGACAAGTTCAGAGGCAACAGATTCAACATAATGTTTGTCAGGGTAGGCTTTCAGGGAAAAGATTTCTTGTAACAGTTTATGTACAATTTCCTTCTTCATGTCTCTTATTAAACTTAATCCTCTGCCAGTTTTGGAATATGCATCATTGCCCTTACGAAGTCTTAACTCAACATCATATGAGAAAGCAGGCACAGGGAAGGGTGTGGGCCACTGCGAATAGTCTTGCATAATCCTCCGAATAATTGAAGATGAGCCGTGGGATGAGTCTGCTGAGCTGACACTGGCTGTATCAAGAGAAGAGATGGAAGATCCTGGAGAAACCCCTTGTGGTTCTGTATTCCAAAGAATGCAGAAGACAGGTCTTTCTGCAGGCAACTAAGCAATGTCCATTAAATTGGAAAGTATATTCCCATTATCCAGGTCTTTATATTGTAAAGTTCAAGTTCAGAGTTGTAGGACAGATTCAGGGGTTTCAGTAGGAACCAGATTTGGGTTGATGTTTACTTGAAGTAACAAAGCCTAAAAACAAACAGAAATAAAGAAATTACTCTTGGTTTCAAACCTATCTTAGAAATGTTCATAACTGAAAGTTGAGCAGCCTGAATAGAATAGATATTTCACACAATATTAACTAATTAAAAAAAGTAATTCAAGAAAGTAAAAAATGACAGTTTAACTATGTTAACTATAGTTTCTATGATACATAATGCAAACCTCTGTGTTTCATGGCTGATCAATAATAACAAAAATCTACTATTCAGCGTGTACCAATTTTTTAACTGTAAAGTGGCTTCATAAATGCCAGATGGCTGATATACTTCAGAAAACTTGAAATGTGTTAATAACTTAACACAACTTAACATAACTTATTCTCCCCCAAACTATGAAGGTTTATATTAAAATTAAAATAAAATTACTTTATCCCAGAAGGAAATTTTCAATGCTATAGAAAGGTTTGTTTGTTTGTTTAAAAAAAAAAAAAAAAAAAAAAGAATAAACAAAAACAATAATAATCAGATCATGAAATACAAAGTTTTTGTTCCACAAAGCAATGGCTGCTGACAGGAAGAATATCTGGTACTATGATTAAATGAAGTAAAAAAAATAAAAATAAAAAAAAAGTGCAGTCCAGTGTGTAAAATAGTTATCTATTAAGCAACTGAATTGATACAACATACAATGGCATTTAGTGCACCTAGCACCTTGGGGCCACCATCACCTTTCCAGTTACTGGATGCACAGCCACAGTAACTGCAGTAAGAAGATAGGTTATTGACTCTGGAATTACATCTCACAGTTTTGTATAATATATATAGCCTATATATATATATATATATATATATATATATATATATATATATATATATATATATATATATATATATATATAGCCTATATATATATATATATATATATATATATATATATATATATATATATATACATATATATATATATATATATATATATATATATATATATATATATATAAACATTAACAGTACACAACATGAACATTAATATAGTGGGCTGATTTTTATTTAGCTTGAGTTAACTGGACCAGTAAAAATTTTGCACAAAATCACTCATTAAAAGATCTGCATAAAAAAGTGAGTTTTACCACAAACTAACATTACTTTTTAATTCTAATGATGTACTGACATGTATGTGTAATATAAGTGTTTTTGTATTGTTTTTTCCCCCTATCCTGATTGGTACTTGCCAGGGAAACATTGTAAATAAGACCCTGTTCTTAATGTTTAGCTTTCACAATAAAGGTTAAATAAAATAAGTAACCACATGAAACCGAACATTAGACTGGTAGCTACTAAACATAAGAGTGCCTGCCAACTAATCTTATAAACCCACTCATGCAGCATTTTGTCAGTCAGCATGATCCCAACTAACACACGGAATTTACATGAGTCAAGCTAAAATCTCAGTTCATATTTTCGGCACACACTAACTTGCTTATTTAGTTATCTACTCTTCCTCCGAATCCTCCCACCCTCCAGGCTAGCCTGAAATACGTGTGCAGCGGTCAACATACTTGCGTTGCACCTGGTAAACCTGTTGCCATGGTTCGGATAACATCACCGTGCATTAAAATGTTTCTTGGGTAGCTAAATCCTCACCATACATAATATTTAACTATCCCCTCATATCTAACATTTCTTATGTTAGCTAGATTGTAAGCTAGGTCGAATGCAGTCCACTTCTTCACCGCATTAGCACACTGGCGTCGGTTAGCACATTTTGTATACATCAATAGAAAAAATAAACCCGCAACCTTCAGTCCGATACTAAACTTATTAAACAACAAAACTACTCACCATGAAGCGTAAATGCAGATAGTATTCCACGAACAGTGCAGCTTGAAGCGGTGTGTGGTAGTAAAGACCCCTGCAACTCTGGTAGACCCGTTGTTTCTGTTAAGTAGGTAAGATGGCAGTTGCCCCGACCTTCACCCGGATCTGATCCATCTCATGAAAACTTTCGTGTTGCGTCAACGTCAATTGTTTCTTTAGGTTAACTTTCCCCCGCAAATACTCAGGACCACTTAGTAAACACCAACTTGTACGGAGAATAGATTGTATAATTTTGTGTCTGTTTGGTTGAATAAAGTTTGCAAAAAAAAAAAAAAAAAACTTTACGCCGCAAGCCTACATTTGCACAACATTTGTATTTTTGATTGTTTGGGGAAATAACCAAATATATTGTCCGTATAACCAGTTTCTAAAAGATTGTTATAAGTGGAAAAAAGTGGGAAATTGAAATAGCTCTTATTGATGCTAAACGTTCATAGCAAAAAGCTTATAATATTTAGTTGTGAAAACAAAAATAATAATTTTCTGATGCAATGAAATATTTAAAGTTCAATTTGTTTAAAAATCATAGTAAGCTGAACAAGTTTTTCTTTTTAAAGCATATGAACAGTAGTTGGTCTGACTTAGACTGTTGTGCACTCGGGTCTAATGAAAAATTTTGTGTTTTGCCAACATAATTTTTTGGTTAAGCCCAACTTCATACAGAAAACTTTTAAAGTTTAGTTGAAGAAAAACACAATTATGGGTTTATGATACGATTGGATATTTTAAGTTCATCTTAGTTAAAAAACACATTAAGCTGAACAAACACAAGTTTTCATTTTTACAGTGCTGCTGCTCATTTTTCCGGTCCACTCTTAAGCATTTTTTATCTACTGTTGCCTTCCTCAATTAGTATTTTTAAAGGAAATAATGAGAGATGTTTGAAATTGATAGTGTCTATAGAATTTAATAAATGCTGTAAATATATTGAGAGCACATTGACAAGTGATCAAACAAAAAACAGCTTCAGAATTTTTTTGTTTTAGAATTTATTTTAAAAAAACTGAACAAACTGTCATTACAACAAACAAAACAAGTTTCTTAAGTTAGAAAGGGTCTTGCAAACTTATCTGGCCCAAAACCCCCCTATAAATAAATCATTCATTTTCATAACTGCTTCATCCAATTCAGGGTTGTGGTGAAGCTTGAGCCTATCTCAGCAATCTTTAGGCAAAAGGCAGGTTACACCCTGGACAGCTCGCCAGTCCATTGCAGGGCCACACAAACACTCACACTCACTCTAACGGGTGATTTAGAGTACCCAATTAACCTAACATGCATGTCTTTGGACAGTGGAAGGAAGCTGGAGTACCTGGAGAGAACCCATGCATACCTGGGGAGAACATTCAAACTCCACACAGAAAGGGCACTGACCAAACCTTGCCCCGGCCAAGGAACCAGAACCAGAAACCTTCTTGCCGTGAGGCCACAGGGATAACCACCATGCCACTGTGCAGCTCCTAATAAATAATGCCCTAACATTATACAGGATCTTTGAAAAGTAATGGACATTATATTACAATAAAACTTAAACAATAGTGGTAATACACACTATAAATCATAATATGCAATATACATTACTTTCTATCCATATTTGCCTCATAACTTTTAATTTTCTAATCTTTTATCATTTGTTTAAATTTTCCTATTGACTGACATGTTTTCATTTATTCACAGCAGCTGTTCCAGAGTTGAACTCCTCTTGAAGAAATACAATGGATTTTGGCATTTTTCCTCACAGCAAGTTTTTTAAACATGTATGTTCCTCTCAGGCCCAGTGGCAGAGCCAGGAAATTTTCAGTGGGGTGGCCAGGATTGATCACTGTTAAGTTTTGGGGTGGCATACATGTCTCCCTTGAAAACACAGGTTATTAAGCGCCCACACCACTCAACTCTAAAATATATTTGAAGTGGTGGAAAGGATAGTAATATGCACTGTATCTGACTGTGTTTCATTTTTTGTCCAGATAAAATAATGAAGACATGTATTGTCGTACAAATACACCCAAGTTAACATAACTTTACCAAGTATTACTACTTTACTGAGAACAGATACTCAGCTTAGATCAATTTAATCAAAATCATGAGTGCTTTCTTGGTTTTTCATCATCAGAAATATAGCTTCAGACACAGAAACATGCTTTTCAAAATTTAATGTGGATCAAAAATGTACATTTAATATGTGTAAAGTGTATATGTACAATATATATAATATATTGTGATATCACACAATAAAATAACATTAGCATAAAAAAGCAGTCATTCCTTACTTTCAAAAATATAAACAAAAACATGTAACCTCTAACAAAATCTTCAGACCTGGCTCTAGCTCTTGTCCCAACCAATAATTACTATTACCAATAGTTTCTCTATATTTTTTCTTACTTCCAATGCAAATACTGGCCACTTATATTAAAAACAGTGAGCTAAAAGGTATTTCTGTTGCAGGGAGGGTTATCACTCTAAACCAGCTAGCAGATGATGCCACCCCTTTTCTACAGGATAAAACCCAAGTAAATGTTGCAATCAAAATTCTTAATGCATTTCCTAAAGCTTCTGGCCTTGAACTACACATGTCCAAGTGTAAGTTGTTCTCCAAAAAAACCATGCAAGGAGATAGAAATTTTAGGAATTCCTATGAAATCTAATGTTTAATACCTTGGAATATCTATTCTCAAAGATGAAAAATTGAGGACTGATGAAAACTTTAATCCACCTAACAACAATTCTTAAAGATTTGATATGTGGATCCAGAGGGATCTTAGTATAACTGGCCATGTCCTGCTGTCTAAAGCTGAAGGGTGGTCCAGACACGTGTACGCCAGCTTTGCATTCGATGTCCTAAAAGATGTGTGCTCGATTGGTGACAAAATGCTTTAGATTTTAACTCATTACATTCTTCCTTAAAAATAAAATGGATCAAAAGGTATTTGTTTAATCCAAAGTCATTATGGACTTTTATCTTCCCTCATATTTTTGAAGCCTTAGGAGGTCTTAACTTTTTATTACAACATAGATAAAATACCCATTAAATTATCCAAATTTCACAGTCAAGTGCTTCTTTCCTGGTGTCTAGTATACAAACATAACCTTACTTTGCACTCTTATTACATCTGGAATAATCAGGACATATGTTTTAAACATAAGTCTAATGGGTGGAACATGGGATTCTACTTGTTAATCAGTTGCTTAATGGGAATGGATTTATTTACATATTATGAATTTCTTGAAATATTTAAATTTTCCATTTAAAGGAAATTGTCGGGTTCAGTATGATAGCACTCGGTGCTTCCATCCACAGTGGTGACTCGAGTCAGAGAGCAGACGGACACATGGAGCATTTTAAAGCTTGTATTATTCACAAGTCTTCAACAGCAAAGCAGGAACATTGGTTACAGATAGATTTGGAATGGTACAGAGCAGGGATGATGGAATATGAGAGGATGACAAGTCAGGGGGGTTACTGCTGAGTAGTGGTGATGATAAAAATGATGGTTTCTGTGAGTAATAAACAATAAACAGAATGTCTCACTTCTATGAGCACACAACTTGCTTGCATAGATTAACATCAATCTGTCTATAACATTAATTTAGCTTACTTAGCATAGCAGGTCAGAACATCAGTAAACGATCACACAGATAGCAGCTGTTCGCATTAGCTTCACTAGCATAGTGTTCTGCTTTCAACCATCGGCTTATCGCCGGCAAAACTTACAGTTACAAATTTAACTGTGTTTTGCAACAAGAATAACTTAGTCGAGCCCTTCAGCACTTACTATCATCATGAACGCATCCTTATTCACCAAAGGCTTGCTCAGAACCTGAACGTATTTACAAACGTTTTTACCGGAACGTTAGGACCCCAGGCTCCCGCAAATATGCCCGAATAAAAATAAACCCGAACTTCAGGACCCCAAGCTGCCCGTAAATGTGCCTGACTAAAATAAAATAGCTGAACAGTACAAATAATGAGGAAATTTGCAACACCATTACTCCTAGAGAATTTGCCATTGTAAACGATGCTATCCCCGCAGGAAGCAAACGTCTGGTCTCATCTGCACCTAAAACTGCTCCACCTAATGCTCTGCTGCAACTTTTTATTTGGAACTCTGAGCCCTTTCTTAGTACAAAAACTTATAACAAATGCATGAGAGAATTTATTCAAAGACATCTGAGTCTTTACTTAACTGTGTCGTTCCACATTTATAATTGGTGTCCACAACTTAATTATGTCATGCCCACATTAATAACTGGTGTCCACAACTTCATTATGTCCACATTAATAACAGGTGTCCACAACTTCATTATGTCATGCCCACATTAATAACTGGTGTCCACAACTTAATTATGTCCACATTAATAACAGGTGTCCACAACTTCATTATGTCCACATTAATAACTGGTGTCCACAATTTAATTATGTCGTTCATATTTAAAGCATATTTAAAGATTTTTAAATCAAACTTTGTTTTGTGAATTTTATTTTATATCATTGATATGAACATAATATTGATCAATTTTATAGAAACTTATCGTTCATTAACTGTTGCTGTTTACGTAATGGTTATGTAATGTAACACAAGATGTCAGCAGCAAAGAGCAGTGCTCCATCATCCTAAGATATGTCTCTGATGTCATTCATGAAAGGCTGATTTCTATAGTGGACTGTGAGTCATCGACTGGCCATTATTTTGCAGAGCTTCTGAAAAAGTTTTCACTAGAGCTCAGTACTGATATTGGCACATGCGTGGGCAACTCCACATATGGTGCATCTAATATGCTGGGACAGTTTTGGGGTTTTTCTGCGCTCCTCTCTGAGCAGTCCCCCAATCCAATTCATGTTTGGTGTTCTGCACATCTTCTGAATCTTGTACTGGCAGACACAACAGGTAGTGTTGTGAAAAGTGGATCCCTCTTTTCACTGCTTAATGATATTGCAGTTTTTCTTAGAGAGTTAAACAAGTGCATGCAAAGGTGGGAGGAGATGAGTTCCCACAAGCATCATAGACGACTGGACCCAATAGGTCTAACAAGGTAGTGGTCTAAGGATCACGCACTAAGTAAAGTGTTTGGGTGCTTTGGGAAACCTCAGGGAACCTTGTTTCTTGAAGTGCTTATTACTTTTCAGAGCATTGTACGTGACAACACACAACAGCCAATGTGCGAGCCAAAGCAAAAGGATTCATAGAAGGGCTTTTTGAGGTATGAGACAGTCCTCACTGCTCAAACTTTCCTTCGCATTTTTGAGGAGACAAAGGGAATGGATATCATCACAGCACAAAGTCTGGTTGAAGGGACAGAGGAGGGTCTCAAAGAGTGTGCTTGGGACTTTGAAGGAGTTAAGAGTGCAGCTGATGAGTTTGGGAGGTGGGCTAATGTAAAGTTGGAAGAGGAAGAAGAATGTGAGCTGGTAGTGCAGATTGATCTTCCTGAGAAAAGGTTCAGAAAAAGGAAAAGATTGCCAGGAGAACTTGCGGAAGATGAGCAGCTAGCATCAGCCGATACTGATTTCAAGGTGAAAGTTTATGTCGTGGACAGAGTAACAGACAGTATCCATGGGAGGTTTTCTGCCAATGCAAAACTTTCTCTGATTTTGCCTGCCTCGACCCCCAAAGCTTTGTACATGTGAGAGAAAATACACTCCCCAGTTCATCTCTGGAAGAAATAAGCAAATGTCTGCTTAAGTTTGACAGTAGAGCTACAGTTGAAACATTATGTAGTGAACTCTACAGCCTTGCCTGTCAGTGGGACAGATTGAAGATTTCCCCTCTGGATAGTTACACTGTTAGGACAGCAAGTGAAATGACACATGGAGGTGATGGATGATGCAACATTAGAAAGTTATGTTCTACTGTTCATAACAAACTTGCAGAGAACAGTGCATTTTTTTTATTCTTTATTCATAAGGATTACGTAATAATGGGCACTATTTTTCTTGATATTTGATATTTAAAAAAAGGGAAGTTCTGATGTAAAGAATAGAGTTGGAGATTTCCCCTTTAACTCATTTTCATATTTTTGTGAAATATAAGTTGTGATGAAACTGTTTACTTCCAGTGAAAACAGTTTAGAGTGTTGTTAGAAAGTGTAACTCTTTTTTTTTTTTTTTTTTTTATTTCAAGTTGAATATTTTATGTATTACTTTATCTTTAAGGTTTGAACATGTATGAACATTTACATGATCAGAATGCAGATTCTGATTTTTTTTCGAAAAGATGTGTTGGATAAGTTCAATCGCACTGGAGTTTAAATAAATCAGATCTATGAAACAATCTTGCACTAAATTGGAGAAATTTTAGTAAAAATAGACTGGATTAAAAAGGATTACAGAGCAGTGCGCTGGTGTACACTCAACATGTAAGGTTATAACTGCTTGATTTAAGAAATATTAGGTCATAATCTAAAGTGGGCTGGTCTGAGGCATAAAACTCCAAGGCTGAAAATGAGTCCCACCCTGGCCCTGCTTACACGAGGAATTAATTGTTGTCGTTATGTCTTGTCGGTTGTAGTGTGTTTATTTATTTTACTGGGGAGCTGACTGATGTGAACAGCTGTTATCAGACTCCCTCTCTGGACAACTGTTACAAACGTTAAAGAGCAAGAAGAGGAAAAACTGGACCACGGGATTGAAGTGTAAGACTGGAACTGGTCTGCCACATCGGCTTCTGGGTTTTACTGGTTCTCAGCAAGTTTGACAAATGAATGAATCAATGACATTCGGCGGCATCTGTGCTGTTATGTGTTCACAGGATAACATGATCAGTGTTATACTACCCTGTTCTGTTACCTTTGATTGTAATAAAGTCTTAAAAATTGAAGTCTTGAGGCATTTTTGTAAAAACAAGCTGTTTATGATATACTAGAATATTACTGCACTGGTTTTGATGGACAGATGGATCCAGGCCAAATGACTTTTACTGTCTCAAATGTTTATAAGACATGTAGGAGCAGAGATAAACTTGGTGTGTACACATTTCTGACTGGTCGTGTATTTTTCCCACGTTACATTTTTCCATCATCAGGACCAAAGTTTTCAGACCAGGAGTGTGGAAACGTTTTTTTTCTTTTTATTTTACCATGAAATAGTTTAATAATTTCATGATTAATGTGTTGTTTCAGTGTGATCAGAAGCATGAAGCTGAAACAAAGTTTCAGAGGTGGAACCAGGATATGGCAAAATTTGTACCATGAATTATTGTAATAATGGATTTCATTTCAGTTTGATCAGAATGGTTCAGTGTGTGGGACTGTGGGTGGGGTACTGCGGAGTCTGTCTGCATGGTGCAGCTGGGAGCAGATAGGCAACCAGCTGATAGAAAAAGGACCTAGCAGAGCTCCGCCAGGGAGGATCTGGAAATCTGAGTGGAACTTTAGAAGAGGCATTTGGAGACGTAAAGGAGACCCAGCAGAACCCGGAGGAGGGGTAGGGGAGAAAGAGCCCAGCACAATCAGGTCTTTAAGCACCATAAAAAGGCTGCATGTAACCTCACCTATCATCAACCAAAATGGACCGTGCAAGAAGAGGAAGAGTGCGAATAAGGGGTGGAATGCAAAGACAAAAAGGTCGAGGAAGAGGCAGAGGCAGAAGATGACCTGAAGCAGGAAGCCATGCCGTAAGAAGGAGAGGACCAAATCTCTCAAATGAAATCCGGGCAGATATACAGTGGCATCTGTAATCCGTACATTTCGACAAGAAAATAGGTAAGAACAAATCCATCAATCGCTTGCAGAATTGCATATATACCATAGCTGCACTGCACATACTCGTTCCTGAGCAATTTCTCAGAATGGGGTCCTCCACCGCCATGCCAAGATGGGACTTTATAGCACACCCCACGTTCTGACATTTCTGGACCAGTTACACAACTTGCTTACAGCTAACCAAATAGGCCCACAGCAGATGCTATACATTGTCATCTGGGACAATGTGTCTTTCCACCGCTCTGCTTTGGTCAACAACTGGTTTCAGCAGAACCCCCAGTTTTCTGTGCCATACCTCCCACCATATTCTCCTTTCTTGAATCCAATTGAAGAATGCTTCTCGGCATGGCGGTGGAAGGTATATGATCGACGGCCCCAGGCTCAGTTGCCCCTCATTCAGGCCATGGTGGAAGCCTGTGACCAGATTGATGCCACAGCCATTCAAGGATGGATTCGACATTCGCGAAGGTTCTTCCCTCGCTGCCTTGCAAATGAAGACATTGCATGTGATGTCGATGAAATTCTATGGCCTGATCCAGTTCGGCGAAGAGATGACCCTATAGTAATACACTGCAAAAAAATCCAACTTGTATTGGTTGGCCTGAAACAATCATTTAAGTAGGTAAAGCTTGAAAATATGTATTAATGGAATTTAAAGCAATAATGTTAGTAATCACAACTAAAAAAGCAAGTTGTTTGCCCCAAAACAATTAGGTGAGTCGTTAAAAATTATAACTTTGAGTTGGAGTTCAATACAAGGGACAACAGTTCTGCTAACTTTCATTTCTTTATTGTAAAATGCAGGAAAACCAACTTTTTGAGTTTGCAATTTTCACTTGAAGTTTGTGTTGTGCTGCCTCGAACTGGACTCCACGCAGGTAAGTTTTTATTTACATTAAGTATAAATGTAATGGGAATTGTTGACTAGTGTTGTGTAGTATATTGTAGATTTATGGAAGAGGCAACCTACTCATTTTCAACATTTAAACACAAACAGCTTTTCACTCAGCAGCAGTTAGCATAACTGCTACATGAGTTAGCGGCTAGCTTATCTGGGCTGATACATTTCAAACAGGACAAGACATGTTATCTTCTACTGGTTAGTATTCAGTAAATTCATGCACGCCTACTAGCTGCAGCTAAAGGAGTAGCCATTAGGGTTTTAATGCTAACACATTAGCTGATATTTCATGTACTAAGTATCAGGACAACATGGAGCAGTTTGTGTAACACTTTTTTGTAGTAACATTCACATCATGCCGAGTTCAATAAAACACTTCATGCTACCACCATTTAAATATTAAAATGATAAGATGGAAGTCATGTCAGAGTTGATAAAATTATTACAGTGTAATGGTAGGAAAGGATAATCTACCTATTTAAAATATTGTGTTGGTCATAATACAGGCCTGCCTCGAATTTACTCCATTGCTTTTGATTTTTAAAAAAAGGTTTAAATATTTGTACTATGACCCACTGTGGGCTCCCAGGCTTGGATATATTGTCCTTCTGTTTAAAAACGTTGAAATGCATTTCATTGACTGCCCTGTTTTATACTGACTGCTGACTTTCTTAACCTAAACTGATGTAGGTGTTGGGTTTAGGTATAGATATAGGTTGATAAACTTAAATATTATTTGTTATTTGTAATTTTTACTGCAGCAAAATTTATTAAAAATAAAAACACTGAATGTGTAGTCTTTTCAGCTCAAGGATCTAGTCTAGTCTTTGCATTGTCAATAAATTTATAAAATGTTATGTGTAATGTATAACATTCCGGCTGACTGCCACACTAATTCCCAGCAAATTGTCATCTTTGTTTTCCAGATTGAAATGAATGCAGTTCAAGTTCTGCAAGTTTACCAAACGCCATGGAAGCTGTTCAGCTGGAACATTATCGGCCACATCATAGAGGTTCAACTCGGCTTTGCAAACACAGGGACTGCTGCACTTTCAGAACCATCAGTGCTTTGAAATCACATCTTTCGCGATTGCATATGTGGAGGTACTGGACGGTGGACTACATTACCCACAAACCAATGTGCCTACGTGGGACGTTCGAGGCGGGACGTTGAGCCTATGAGGAGCGGCGACTCAGTGCGGAGCGCGAAGGGAGATAAAAGTTGCGGGTTCGCTTGTAAAAACGTTTTGAAAAGTTAATGATTAAAAATAGAAGTACGAGAACGGATAGTACGGTGGTGATCGGAGGAGGAGACCAAGCTGCTGGACACGGAGCTACCGGAAGGACGCCGTACAACATAAGAGTGCGTCATAGCTAAGTGCGCACAGCACTAGTTAGCTCACAAGTGTAGCATAGCATGTAGCTAGGTCATTGATTCTCGGAGGAGGAAGACTTTAGTGTTTCTCGGCGCACTGAGGAGAGACATGACGAGCCGATTGATCCATCAAAGGAGGAGCTATAACTACAACCGGTTCTGCAAGTCCAGTACTTTCATCGAGGTTGGAGCAGGTGACCACCCACAACCACCACCACGGATCAGTAAGGCATAAAGGGCCCTTATGCTAGCAACCTAGATATCTGACTACTCACCTATTTTCCCTCTGGATCCCCGTGGATGAACAGCTAAGTTCTGTGGCCAGCAATGCCACAGGTGGACGTTTGTGTGGACATATCACGAATTGGGTGTAATTGGTTGAATACTTTCAGGTATAGAGCTGCGGTTGAATTTGCATATTGATGTCAATTTTCTGTCTGCAGCTTTTGGGTTTTTTTCCCAAGTTGTATTATCTTATGTGTTGCCATCAGATTTATCTTTTTTTTTATTATAACCATTGTTGTGGCTGAAGGATGTTCCAGCTAGACAGTTGAGTTACTTACCTGCATAACTGGGTGGTGCTATTAGTCCTGGTGCATTTTCCTTTTGTTTGAAATAAATGTGCACCTTGTTTTATAACTAATTGTGCCTCTTTACATGAATGCTAAGGTTACACACACTAAAGCAATTATTTCGGTATCAGGGTTGGGAATGCTATGATGGAACTACTGGGTGTGGGGAAGTGTCCAGACGAGTGCTAATGACTGTGGTGGAAGATCACAAGTGTAACAGCTTTTAGCAACCCTAGAGTATACCCAAAGCCTACGCTGTGCCCTTTAGAACCCTTGGGTCCCTCCATAAGCACCGCAGTTGTTAACTAGGACACATACAGCTGGGGACGCAGTGACCAAGATCCTTTGTGCCCCAACTGCCCAGTAGCCTGTAACTAAGCCCCACTACATGAGTAAGTTCTGCTCATTACACATAGGACTGTCCAACTGTTCTTTTTTTATGAGCTCATGTTGTCTCTCATTTTTCTTATATTGATAAAAGCACAAGCTGTATTTTGATTTGCCTTTTTATTTGATTCAATGCTGCTCGTTTAAATAAAACTAAGGTTTTGAGGATGTATGTTGCATCTGTAATTATTTATGCATTTGATTAGATTGATTAGAAGTGATTAAAATTAAATTATGAAGTTGAGTGCAGTGTGCAATTTTAAATTACTCTTAAATTATTCTGCTATACTAACTTAATCAAATTCAAGTGGATTTTGTGAAAGAATTTGAGTTATTACAGTGTAAAATGATAGATTAGTACAATTTATGAAAGAGTTAGAGCAAGTAAGGATTAAAAGTTTAACCATGTAGATTTTTAAATTACCGTATTTTCACGACCATAAGGCGCACCGCACCAAAAGGCGCAGTCTCAGTTATGTGCTCCTTTTCTGTATTTAACACATACACAAGGCGCACCTGACCATTGGGCGCGGATTTTATGTACCGGTACAATCCACGCCCACACTCCCCCCTTTAACATTCTCAATGCACACAAGCATACAAGTATGCCTTTTTAAAAATAGAGCGGGAGCAAAACTGAGTTTGGTTGTGCTTTGTTTAAGTATTGATTACAAAGTTGTTGTTTTTTTTACCGGTAATCGTCATTAGTCAAACCCATCAAAGTCCTCATCCTCTGTTTCGGAGTTGAACAGCTGCGCTAAATCTCCAGCAAACATGTGAGGTTCACTTTCTTCAATGTCAGAGTCACTTTCCGTGCCGTGCGGCTCCTCGGAAATGATGCCGGCTTTTGCGAAAGCGCGGACAACAGTACCAGCAGACACGTTAGCCCAAGCATCTACAATCCATTCGCATATTGTGGCGTAACTCGCCCGGCGCTGCCTTCCACTCTTAGTGAAACTGTGATCTCCATCGCTCCCACGCCGCTCGCAGCCTTACTTTGAACGGCCGGTTCACACCGATGTTCAGCGGTTGTAGTTCGATTCATTAATATTAAATTCTCTCTCGGCTGCTCAATTTCCATGTTGCTTGGCGTAGTTGATGGCCTTCAGCTTAAATTGTGCTTCATAAGCGTGTCTTTTAGCCATGTTTAGGGTTGTTAGAAAAAGGTGTTCTGCATAACGCACATACCTGTTCTTTTATATGCGATCAACGCCCACACTTCACCCTTTAACGTTCTCATGGTGTTCTCTACTACGTCCGATTACAACAACAAAAACAACAACACGCACACAAAGGGCGCACTGCACGATAGGGCGCGCCGCACATTTTGAAGAAAATCTAAGACTTTTATGTGCGCCTTATGGTCGTGAAAATACGGTAGTGGAACAGTTACCAGAACTAAAGATGAAAAGTTATTACAATAGAAAATTATAATTTAGTGGAACTTACAATTGAGTTGTAAAAAATCCTAATTTAGAGTTGAGCAAACTCAAAAGCAAAACTTAAAATATTTAGTTTAGCTGTTCAACTTAAAATTTTATCGAAGTTTGTTGCCTTGAGATTTTAAGTTCACCCAACTTTTTCTTTTTTTACAGTGCACTTGATTTTGCTTGCTGATATTTTTTTCTTTTTTTGGCAGTTCCATACTTTGTGTGGTCATTTTTATGTTTGTACATAAAATATGTGTTTTGTTTTGTTTTTGTTTTTTTTTCACAGTATTTTTCAATGTTACAGATAGGCCTACAGACTACTGTTGTAGCATGAACAACTTTTGTTGGAATTTTGACTGATTCATATAAAGTACAATTTCTGTCAATTCTACTGCATTGGTCCTCTGTAGAATTTAGCAAATATTTATATTTGTACTTTCTTTGTGTACTTCACTCTCAATAAACAAATCATTGAGAAATAGGGTTCTTAAAGGTGTTCTAGGTTTAGCACAGTAGTGTGCAACTGGTTCATACAGAATTTAGTCATATGACACGTGTGTTTTCATGTGGCGACAAAACATCATTTTGATAAAGTGGTGTATAATTGTTACAAGAGTGTTACGTTTTGCAAAGAATCTGAGGTGTTCTGCTAACTAGGTGTGTGGTTGTGCTAATTCTGTGTAGAGTTTTGCAAAACCGGACCCTCTTTTGAAAATTGTGTTTCAGCAATAGTAAAAAACTGTAAATACGCTCCTGTCTGTCTCTCCCTAAATATGTATGTAAGTAGTATACATATATTTATATATTTTCCACATACATTATTAGGTGAAATAGAGAGAGAGAGAGAGAGACATTTTCACATCACCTCATGTTTCAATAATTTATGTAGTGTAAATATCAGAATTACAGTCCGATAGTTTAAGGTTCGTGTCGTTTAGCTTCCTAAATCTTTAGTGAAAAATACATCCCAGAATTCACCGCTTTATTTTGTTTATTTTGTAAACCGGAAACAGTTTGTGCGCAGCGGTCTCTGCGCCTTTACAGCAAAGCCGAGCACAGGAGCGTCTTAAATGTAGGAGCGGCGAGCTTCGCAACGTGAAAACGAGAGGCGGCTGACTTGACCGCAGTCAGAGATCTGAACAATCACGGCTTGCTACGTCTCCCTGAAGGACGCATGTTGGTCTGACAGCTGCGTGTGAAGGTTGTTCGTAGCTGTCCTGATGAAAGAGGACTCCCATTATTTTATTTGGTTTATTTTTACTCTCATTTATTACCCGCAGCTCCCGCGACCAGCCGAGGGACGGCGGAGGACCAGAGACAGCCGATACGGGAGGCGGCGGGGATGGAGGTTGAGACCCCCCAATGCTGTGATGGCGTGAGTTAAAGGAATGACGTCTCTTCTGTGGACTCGCAAATTCTATAAACTTCGCACGACTGGGAATAATCCCACTTTCACTTCCTCCTCGGCAGTTCGGAGGAGGGAAGCACGGACACCGCGAGGACCCCCTTCATGCCGTGACGTCACGCAGGGGTCCCCGCGACAGCCGCGTGGAGTGTGGCCGCCACAGACCACTCCTCAAGACTTCCACCAGCAGGGACATTTGCGTTCACAGAATTATTTGGAGTTAATGCTGTTACATTAACAGTGTGGTGTTTGGCATAAAGCAACATTTTTATTAACGTTAAAGATTTTAATCAGTGAATTAAAGAACAAATGCACATGGAAATAATGTAATCTATTATGTTTTTATCAGATAAAAATCACCTTGGACCAAAGTAAACAAAAAGCTTTGTGGTCCCTGAAATTGGCTGTCAGTGTGCACATGGAGGCAGCTGGCTTCTCGAGCTCGCTCAGCATTTAGAATAAGATTGTTGAAAATGTGTATGGAAATTGTTAATAAATGGATTAATATGCCTCTTCAAACCTGGTCAAATATCATTCCAACATTATAATCAGTCTGCATGTGGTTATAAATATTTTACCTGATAGAACAGAAATGGCAGAATTATCTCCCATGATGAATTCATAATCTGATCTGTGCTACTTTAAAACCAGCAAGTTTTACATAAATTCATGGGGCAATGTCATGTTTTCATTGAAGTTGCTTCCATTCACACTGTGTCAAGTTACGTGATTGCTCCCAGATGAGTTCTTCAACCAACAACGTCTGTTTATTACTCTTTTTGCAAATTCTTTCACAAAGAAAGGCCATACAGAGTACTGCAAGTGTCTTTGTTTACTTTCTCGCCTTCAGCGGTGCTGCATTGAGTTAAGTCTGAAAAACTGCATAGGTAAGACAAGGTCTACATCAGGGGTGTCAAACTCAAATTCACAGAAGGCCAAAATTAAAAAGAGGAACAAAGTAGAGGCCCAAACTCCTTTTTTTTATTCAGAAAGTGACAGCTATTAATCATGTTTTTATTATCTTTGAGACACAGTACTCTATTAAACATTTTCATATATTAAGTAATAGTTAGGCCTATTTTTGCTTAAACACTGAACCCAGTACAGAACAGACTCAGATCTGACTTTCAGCAGCCACATAAAAGATGTCACTAAGGATCTTTTTACCATCAGAAACATCAACATGATTAGAAGTTTAGTCTCCCAGAAAGACCAGTAGAAACTCATCCCTGCATTCATCTCCAGCAGACTGGATTACTGTAACGGTCTTTTCACAGGACTTCCTAAAAAGAGCATTAAACATCTGCAGCTCATCCAGAATGCTGCTGCTAGAGCTTTAACTAGGGCTAAGAGGTCTGAACACATCACACCAGTTATAAAATCCTTACACTGGTTTCCAGTCAATCGCAGGATAGATTTCAAAACCTGACTGATTTACAAATCCCAGAATGGTTTCGGGCCAGAATACATCTGTGATATGTTCAGAGAATATAAACCAAGTAGAGCTCTTCGATCCAAAGACTCGCGTCAACTAGTCCAGACCAGAGTCCGGACTAAACATGGAGAAGCAGCATTTAGCTGTTACGCTGCAAACAAGTGGAATAAACTGCCAGTGGAGATTAAACCCTCACAAAATGTAGAAACTTTTAAATCCAGGTTAGAAACATTTCTTTTCTCATGTGCCTATGCATGACATCTGCACAGTAACTTTTAATTAATACACAATACATAATTTACTTAATTCTGGTTTTAATTATTTTAATATAATTTATGATTTTATTGTGATTTTTCTATTTGAATTTTCTTTTATGCTTTTTTTCTGTCATGCTTTTAATGTTTCATGTAAAGCACTTTGAGTTGTCTTGTACATGAAAGATGCTGTACAAATAAACTTGCCTCGCCTTACAGTTCCAAAAGTTATTGAAGTTATCAATGAACTTTATCCCATGGGGCCATACATGCATTTGATTGCCATGTGTTCAGGCCCGGAAGTCTGCTGAAAACTTCTATTCCTTTCCCCGCTGTAGGAATAGGGCCTGAAATGAAAACATAGTTTCCTCCAGAGTGACATATGTCCTCCAACAGCAGAGAAAAGTCTTTCTTCAGGATCTCAGAGCCAGTTTTCCTCCTCAGAATATCATGAGCCCCCATGTGGACAATGATCTTCATGCCTTTTGAATGTGAAGACAGAATGGTCGGCAAGATCTCTGTCAGTTCCTTGACTGATCAGAAAAAGTTATATTTTCGGTCTTTGCCATTCTCACACGCTGCGTTATGGAGTCCCCAACCAGCACTGTATCTATTTCTGTTGGACTGGAGTTGGTGATGGTGTCTATAGCTGTCCTGGTTGTGGAATTTTGGCTTCTCCTTATAGCTTGGTTTTCCCTTGGCTGACTTTTGAGGCCATTTTTCACTTTCTTTTCACTATCCATTTTACTTGAAGTCATCAGATCATATTTATTGTGCAGTGAGACTTCAGGTGGTAGAGTGAGTGCTGGAGCTTTAAATTTTCTGCTGGATTTACCGTTGCCACGGACAACATCAGACCAGGTTCTGGCTGGGGTTGATGACTTTGGTCTGGCACCAACAAGGTTCCAGTAGGAGAGATCAGTTTGACCCTTCGGTTTAGGATCTTCCTCAGCTGTTCTTATGTCACTTAGACAAATCCATGGAAGTGTGTCAGCCAGATCTGTAGCAGGAGGTTCTACATTTGATGTGATCCCACATACAACAAAACTTGAGTTAGTCTGTTTCAAAGGCTTAACAGCTTGGACAGGTGTGGAAAATGAGTCCATAAATTCCTTATTCACACAAATTCCTTGTAGCTTTTTAATCCTCTTCTCAGTCTCTGTTATCGTCAAAGAAAGTTCTCGGTGCAGCTCACTGATACGGGGCTGGGAGACTTTCCACTCTGATCTGAAGACAAACAGTAAGATGTGTCCAGAAAATCAGAGAAAAGCGTCTGCCAGGAAGCATCTGCACAGCAGCAAAGCAGAAATAGAGGCGGCTAAGGCTGTAAGAGGTGGAGAGCTACGGATCATATCAGCAGACTCCAGATATGACAGCCCAGGGGCCTCATTTATAAAACTGTGGGTAGCAACAATTGCTACAGGTGGTGTACGGTGGAACACCGAGGTAAAGAGACTGGGTGTCCGAATATCTGTTGAATATCAAACATCAAACTAACTTTACCTCGGTCTATGGAACACAGAAAATGCGGCGCAAAAAAAACTTCCCGATTTATAAAGAAGTGTACACGCACGTCCCACACCCTCCCTTTATAAATCTGGATCAACAGTAGATCCGGATCAACACTAGATTTTGCACACGTGAAGGAACATCATGTCACGCCCACAATGGCTGTAAAAGTTCAGGCGAACGCCGCTGATAAATATTAATCCATCTCATTTCCGTGACAGCTCAGCAGGGAAAACAAAAAGGTTCTCTGGAATACAATGTAGACATTCAAAGAGATAATGCTGTAAAATGTAAAAATATTTTATCTGGTGGACACGGGATGGACATCACCACCTCCAGAAAGGCAGAGGAACATCAGCAGGGGACAGATGCTGTCAACGCGTCTCATCAGACGACAAGACTTATCCTGAAAGTAAAAAATAAAGTGGTCAGACATTAAAATGTTGGGAGAAAAGTGCATCTTTGTCCACAGGAGGAGTATGTTTGCCAGGGAGGAAGGGGGAGGCTGCCCAGTGGTGTAGTCCAGGGTATACGCAGATATACGGAGCATGCCCACTTCTTTTTCAGTCAGCATTTAGTTTACCCGCTTCTAAATCCCCTGTGATGCTGCTTTTATTGCGGCTAAGGTTACCTTTGCTACACTGGTCAAAAGCAACAACAATTAGTCAGCAGCTGGGGGGGGGGGGGGGGGGGGGGGATTTGCAACAGAAATGTTATAAATAAGAACATCAATCACTAAAATATGTTCTGAAACGAAGCAGTTCTACATGTTATAAAAGCCAGATCACACAATTAATAAGTGGTACAGAAGCTGCCATACTAATAAAGGTCTAATTAAATAATTGCTATGAAAATGACGTGGTCGCCCATCATTCAGCTGTCATCAGGGTTTGTCCATCTATCTGTCTATCTATCTATTTTTTTTTTTTTTTGTAAAAAAAAAAAAAAAAAAAAAAAAAAAAGAGGAATTCTCTACAGTCTGTGTTGAATCACTGCTGGACGCTGCATAAAGCAGCAGCGTTTGGTCCCAAAATGAGAGGATGGGTTTGAGATCAGGGACAACAGCGCCTGTCGCAGGTGAACGTGACATGTTTCCATTTCGGGCCATGTTATGTAGCGTATGTCTCCACTATCTTGCATGCAGACATTTGCAGCTGTACAACAGGTTTCCTCCTGTGCATCGAGGCACCTCCGCCTGCACTTCATCAGCCTGATGGCCGCTACGCCACGCCGTGTCTGGCTGTGGTGGCGCACACAGTTCTGTTATCTGCCCTCTAGGTTGGGGAAAGGAATGAGCAGCCCCGACCTGTCAATCACTTCCCTTTGGAAGTTGCCGGGCTTGAGTCCAGAGTCTCCATGCGCCATGTTCATCAGCCATGACAGATAAGCCACTGTGCGCCTTTACACATTGGGGTGCATTTTATTTCCAACCATCAGTTCATGTTCTGTACATCTGCAGGTGGGGGAAAACACCCTGATGACAGCTGAATGATGGGCGACCACGTCATTTTCATAGCAATTATTTAATTAGACCTTTATTAGTATGGCAGCTTCTGTACCACTTATTAATTGTGTGATCTGGCTTTTATAACATGTAGAACTGCTTCGTTTCAGAACATATTTTAGTGATTGATGTTCTTATTTATAACATTTCTGTTGCAAATCCAGAATTACTGCTGGTGGAGGATCAATATAAAATATACATTTTCTTAATTGTTGCAAATGTTAATGTACAACGTTCAGTGTAAAAGTTTATATTTGATTTTGAAGAAATGTCTCAAATTTAACAACATTTCTTTGGTTTTATTTTCTGTCTTTGGTGTCGCCATTTCCCATTTCTCCAGTTTTTTTTTTTTTTGCGTGCAGCAGGTCAGCGGTGATGTGAATGTAGGGACATTTTACCACCAAGTCATGTTTTTATAAATCCCAAAAGTTGACTATGATTGGTGTACGCTGGGTTTTGTGCGTGCGACAGCTTTATAAGTGAGGCCCCTGGTCATACTGCCACATATGCAACCTACTTACTTCTTGACACCAAGTTGGTTGATGCACAGGAAACTGTAAAAGTCACAGAGGTGAAGAACAGTTATTGACTTGAAGTAGAAGGTCTGGAGAGATGCCTCTCCAAGTTAGAAGAGAAGGATGTGACCATATCCGTTCTTGTGACTGACTGCCATCATTCAGTACAAAAAATCCTGCGTCACAAATATAAATCCATAAAGGACAAGTATAACCTTTGGCATGTCATAAAAAATGTCAAAAAATGTCTTCTGGCGTGCCACAATGAGGAGCTGTTTGAGTGAATCAGCATGATTACAAATCATCTCATTATTTGTACCACAACATATGATGGAAATGTGACAAATTTAAAAGAGCAATGGACCTCAGTCCTGCTTCACATCACTGTGTGCATCACTGGGTGTCTGGTGAGACAATGACCAAGTGAGAGCATCATCCCAACACCACTGCAGAAGAGAGTCAGCGACTATGGCTCCTCACAAGCTCTGCAGAACATTGCCCTCGACAAACAGCTACACAGAAATTTAGAAAAATAAAGCAGCGCTGGGCACAGGGCAGCTAGAAAGTCTTCACTGCCTGTACACAAAATATGCCACAAAAAGAAAAACATTTCTCAGGGAGAGTTTTGAGGAGTTCTGCGTGTTGCTGCTCTAGATCACAACAGTAATGTGAACAGGGAGATGGCAAAAACAAAGGAGGGTGAGGCACAACATAAACAACAGTAATCCAAGGCTGCTCAAGAGTGTGATATGACACCACTGAAGGTGAAGAAGGGTTATACCTGCAGGAAGGACCTTGTTAGAGGGGTGCTCAAAAGGTGCAGGACGGCATCCATCAGGAAGCTTTGCAGGACATGGAAACTGAGACTGATATCAGCCTGGCCCAGCACAAAGGTGTGCAAAAACCAGAGAAGGTGTCGTCTGTCGCCAAGCATTTAATTCTGTGTTCTATGAAGTTACATGATGGTGGAAAACCTGTAAAACGTTTTTTTTTTTTTTTTTAATTTCACATTGTTATTATCATGGTTGATGGTTGATGTAATGTTCACATTACATTTTGAAATTCTAATCCTGCCTCCATCTGTGGCCCGTTTATGGTTCAAACCACCTATGTATGCATGTCTGAATAATTTAGCTATCAATCTCACCTGGAATGATCCCTTGTCTACTTATTGATCTGATTTGTAGATCTCATATAATTTTAATAATTAAAATACTGGTGCAGTTAAATATTTCAGTTCATCATATTTAATAGAGAACCTGTGAAAACTAGTGGGTGCTGTATGAATCTGACCCGCTGCAGGGTGTACCAAAGAAAGGACTAAACCAGATGTCTTCTCGTCCACGATTTATTCAAGGTGTTATTGCAGGTTTCGGTTATATGTGCGCGGTTCTAGGAAAATACAGAAAAATAAAGAAAAACCTAAATATACAGGTATACAACCAATAAGGCACATATCTATAACAGAGGTAATGAGCCACTACTTCCATATACTGAAATAAACTAAAAATACAAATGAAAAACCCGGCACTACATACATACACACCAACAAATGCACCCGGATGGATCAGGAATAACTGGAGGCTAACTGCATCACATATTTACTACTAACCACACAGACATTGATGACGCAAATTAGCTGGTGAAAATACTACGTAGAAACATTTCTAACGAACTGAACAAGCAACTTACGTTTTTTGTACACGCCCACCACACCGAAACACCTTGAGAGTCCGAGATAGGAAAAAAAAAAAAAAAAAAAAAACAACTGAAACGCAGTATAACTTATTGCGGTCTCTCCGCTTGCTCTGTATCTCTCCTCTCACGTAAACACAGGCACAACCAGGCCGCATGGGGCTGAAGCTGAATTCTGATTGGCTGCTGCCTAACAGTCATCAGTCTCTGGGCGGAAGTAGCTGAGTGGCAGGGTCTTTTCTACAGAACCCTTGATTAATTTTTATTGAATTAATAATTAATTTTTACAAATTATCAAAAGTGCACTCAAAACCAGGATATCACAGGGATGGGAAAACAGTCCTGATGGAGTGGATGACACAGGCTGAAATAGGGATCTTATTCTTCCTTCTCAAATGTCCAAAGGGTGAACTGTCTGTATGCAGTCAACCTAAGGAGCCTTTTGAAAACATGTTAGTCAGATTTAATATTTACTACATGTATTTATACATACCTGGGAAAGAAATTAGTCACACTGCCTCAAATGATTAAGTTTATTGACTAGTTTGTGTTTGTTCAACAAGCTAATATAAAGTTAACTTCCCAGGTTTTTATTCATAAACTTTTTGCACTTACAATTTTTATACACTAAAATAAAATGTTTTGACATCAACAAATAAACTGCTTAAATATGTGTCTGATACAAGGACTTTAATTGAATTTATATGTATAACAGCCAGTGTAATATGAGAAGACAAGCGAAAGATACTATGGCTACACAGATTTCTATCAATATTGACATTGTACACCTGTGACAAGCATTGAAAATGAGCTTTAGTGAACACTGACACATTTACAGAAATGTCCATTATTGTGTACTGCCCCTGTTTAATAAATAAATAAATATGGAAACCTAATACTAGGGAAATCACACAAATCACAAGTTGCTGATCTAATTCTTAGATAACGATAATGTTTAGCTAGTATTTAGCTAGCAGGATTAGCAAGGAGCAAAATAAACCTAAACATTTTATTAGCTAATTGCAAATGGAAATATTGTTTGCATCTTTTCCGCTATATGACTGTTTCACTGCAGCATTATTATTTTATTTTAGAATACACCACCGGCTGTTACTGATGTTAGCTAGCTTGTCTCGCTATTACCTGCTGTCAACCGTACGCTTCAGTGTCTCCACCCGGACATCCTTTAGGGACAGCATGGCTACCTCCAAAACGTCCACCTCCCAGCATAGTAAATCAATTTGTTATGCGCAATTTAACATGCATGACATGGTGCAGGTCTGCCTCCTGACAGCAGATATACTCCACTATTGTGGGCATTGCAGAACAGCAGCAGAATCTATACCTAGGGTTGCCACCTTTCACTAATTAAATTAAGGGACACCAACCACAGCCCCAGTCCACATAAAGTCATGCTAGTTAGGCTTCATAAAGCTGTGATTACATGGATCTCTACTAACATATAAGGAAAAATATGGAATGATAAAATGAATATGGTCAAATATAATATAAAATATTATGGTAAAGATATGCACAGTATTATTACTAATGTGTAATTACTTAACCTAGCTAATCCTGTGTGATGAATCACATGGTAACAGTACTAGTGGCACTTAAAGGAAGTTTGCTCATCATGATTTCTCATCATCTCATTCAGAGTGTGCAACATTGAACTTTAATTCTTTTATGCATAGTGGCCCTGTAGAGGACACCTATTTACAAGCTTTTATCTTGCATATTCATAAATGAGGATGGTATTTTTGTAAATAAACCACTTTAGTGGATGTTAGTGAGTCGTTTCCAGTACGAGAATTTATTTATTTATTTAACATTTATTTACTGATAGAGAAATAACCCCTTGATACCCCATGTCATTTTCAAGGGGGTCCTCTACATAAAAGTAACAACACAAAACAAGAGCAGCAGCGTCTCCAAAAATGAAAAATAAAAACAGAAACTTACAAACAGGAAAAAAGAATAAGTAAATAGATAAATAACAAGAGTACAAAATAAAAAGAAATAACATATATAATACATGTAATAGTCATCATCAGTCATACATCCATACAAACACACACACACAAACCACTCTCGTAACCCCACCCTCCGACCGATGCTCAAAACCTGTACAAGTTAAATACATCGCGAAAAAGTGTGAAAATTTGATACTGATAGCCATTCAGGAACCAAAAAGGGAGAAAGAGGAAAGAGATGGGAAAAAAATGTGAAATGATGGGCAGGGGATCCACAGCTATTATTATTATTTTTTTCCTAACTTGAAGAGAGTTTTTAAGTGAAAGTTAACTTTATTTATAATTGTTTGAATATGTGTTTTAAAAGAAAGATCAGAATCCAACCAAATACAGAGGTATTTAAACATTTCAGTTGGTTCGAGAGGAGAGGAATCAAAGAAACTCAGCCTAAGACTGTTTGCAGCTACAGACATTCTTCTGGTTTGGAACAACATTGAGTATGATTTGATTTTAGAATAAATAAATTCATGATATAATTGAACATAATTTAATAACACAAGTTTGCCTTTGAAATAAATAGGAGAAGAAAATGATACAGCTATATTTGGTAGAAGATTTACATAGTTATATTTACAGTTATATTTTGTTTTATAAAAATTTTATAGAATACGTTAGAAATAAATAATAAATAAATTCAAAATATCACTAATAAAAAAAAAAGTATCATTGCATATGTCTGTAGAGGTAAAATACTGTATTTAAAAATGTTGCTTTGTTTTATTAATTCCTGCATACAAGGGTTAAAAAAAAAAAACCCACCTGTGTCATTTCACCTGCGGTAACATGGAGGGGAGGAGTGAGATGACAAATGGTTCATGTAATTTATACCACGGTCACTAATAATTTGGCAAGTTTAAATACTGCTACATTGTTCTGTTGGGCATTTCCATAGCAACGCATTGACAAAGCGTCATGCCGTGAAATACATGGCTCGTCATTGTTTAATATACATATTGAGCTGTATTTGTTTGCTGCCTGTCTCATGATTTGAAGGGAAGTCATGTCATCATAACAGTTTAACAATACAAATAAAATAGTTCACTGAGTAATCATTTAACACGGATTCCTTTAAAAAATGACATACAAAACACATAAAGCTCGAAACATTGTGATGAAGGAAAAGCATAGCCTATATTTTAAAAATTAAACATTTCCCTATACATTTATTTATGTGTCTTTATTAACGTTTCATTAATTAAAGTGTAGCATCTTGCTATATTGTTTATTTTGTCATTAAGTTGGCTAAAGCCTCAGTGTGTTTCTTCCTTATATGCTCTTGTAAAGTGTTTGTAGTAGTGGCTGCAGTTTCCTACACTTTATTAGTCTTTGAACTATTCACATGTTACTCCTCTGTATTATTCGGTGATATCTGTGTCAGTGAGGATCAGCCAATCTTTGTTCATCATGAGCAACCTGATGACCTACCAGGTTAAAGGTTGTTGCGGCTTCCTAAAGCATATCCTTTAGCCGCGGAGAGTTTAAGGCTGGGTCCTGTAGATTGTACATTTGTGACGCGCGAGAAGGCTATTGAAACATAACGCTGAGATCCAAAGATGCGTTTTGTGCATTTATTGAACAGTGCGCACAGAGGATAACAACGGGCAGGATGGATTGGCGGATTATTGCAGAATTAAACAGAAAAATGTAAATGAATGAGTAGTACAAGGCGGTCAACAAAAAATACGGCTCCCAGCCCTGACTCTCTCTCTCCCTCGTGCTGCAGGTGAGTGAGCACCTTAACACTTCCGTGCCATACACACGCCCACACTCACGTGAATCAGTGCCTGCAACACACACACTCTCTAGCGCACCCTATACACCATATGCTTTTGGCATTCTGTCTCCTACACACCAGCCCCTAATTATTAGGTTCCACATAATAATTCACATTTCATTATACATAATAGGAGACAATCAATTTCATCATAAATTTCAAATACATACAATTCATGCAAACCTTTAAAGTTCATAGATAGTCCACACAGGAAGGTCTGTCTTCTGGTCATCCTTATGACCAACTAGTCCATAGTCCAAAAAAAAAAAAAAATTAGTCTCGATGTTCAAAAAAAAAAAAAATCCAAGTTCGAAACAGAGTCATTGTGGAGGTCAGCAACGTCCTTATGCTGCCTCCTCTGCCTCGAGCAACAGACAGACTTTAGATATAGGTCTGTCTAAGCAACTGGTTTTAGTCTTAATCCCCACTTGACGAACAAATCCTTTACGATCCGGAAAAGTTTGCAGCACACGTCCCATAATCCAGGAATTGCGAGGCGCTGTACTGTCCATGAGTAGAACCAGATCTCCTGCGACAAGGTTTCTCTGGACTCCAGCCCATCTCTGTCGTTCTTGTAGCAGAGGCAGGTACTCCTTTGTCCAGCGTTTCCAGAAAAGATCAGATATATACTGAACTTGTCTCCATCTTTTCTGTGCATACAGGTCTGCAGTTTGAAACTCTCCAGGTGACAATGAAGGCTGACTTTTAAGCAGTAACAGGTGGTTTGGTGTAAGTGCTTCCAGGTCGTTGGGATCTGTGGAGGCTTTGGTGATGGGCCTGCTGTTGATAATGGCCTCAACTTCACAAAGAACTGTGTGGAGTCCCTCCTCATCCAGGCGTTGCACTTTTAGAGTGGAATTCAGGACTTTCCTCACAGATCGGATTAGCCTCTCCCACACTCCTCCATGATGTGACCCAGCAGGGGGGTTAAATGTCCACTTTATGCCCTTTTGAAGCAACACATCATGCACCTGTGCCTGGTTCCACTGCTCAATTGCTGTTTTCAGCTCACGTTCTGCTCCCACAAAATTTGTCCCGTTATCAGATCGGAGCTCACGGACCTGTCCTCTTCTGGCTATAAAACGCCTCAGAGCATTTATAAAGGAGTCAGTATCCAAAGAGGGAGCCACCTCAATGTGTATGGCTCTCAAAGCAAGACAGGTAAATATGACACCGTATCTTTTCACTGTACTCCTCCTGCTTCTCACTTCGAAGGGTCCAAAATAGTCAACACCTACACAAGTGAATGGAGGTTCATCTGGCTTGAGTCTTTCTGTGGGCAAGTCTGCCATCTGCTGGTAAACTGGGGTAGCGTTATGCCTCCTGTAGATGGTGCATTTAGACAGGACTCTCCTGATGGCAGTGCTTACTCCAGTCATCCAGTATTTCTCCCTGAGCTTGGACAACATATGGTTGCGTCCATTATGTCCAACCTCTTGATGAATTTTTCTCAGCAACAGGGTAGAAATGTGGAGATCCTTTGACAAAATCATCGGATGTTTGGACTCCAAAGGCAGTGCTGCTTTACTGAGCCGACCTCCCACTCGCAAGACTCCATCCTCCAGCCTTGGACACAACTTGTACAGGTGACTGCTTTTCTTTACACTCTGGCTCTTTTCCAGACACAAAAACTCCTCTGAAAACTTTCTTCCCTGACAAAACTGAATTATGGCAAGTTCAGCCTTATCAATGTCCTCCACTGTAAGACCCCTCAGGACAGCTGTGGTTTTAAACATGCACATTTCCTGCTCCATTCTTCTCTTTTGCTCCATACTCGCTTCATTCTGGTTGGCTGTTAATTGTTTCCTTTTCCTGCTACAGGACAACAACAATTCCTTATATTTCATCCACCATGCCACAGCTTTCTTCAGTCTGATCCAGGAAGAATAATGATGGATCAGATGTGTAGTGGGATCCTCTCCAATCTGCACAGCATTTATAACAGCACTTTTCTTCACCTCTGGATCATCCTGGGAGAGAAGGCCCACAGGTTCAGGACTCACAGGCCATTCTGCCTCCGTCTGGCAAAGAAACAGAGGACCTGTTAACCATAGCCTGTTCTTTAGAAATGCCTCCACTTTGACTCCTCTGGATGCCGCATCAGCTGGATTAGAAGCTGTATCCACATATCTCCACTGAGAAGGGTGAGATGATTTTAGTATCTCTGAAATGCGATTGGCAACAAACACTTTAAATCTAGTGGTTTGATTTCGGATGTATTTCAGCACAGAAGCACTATCAGTCCAAAACACTGATTCTTGGAGACTCATGTGCAGCTCTTTTTTCCACATGACGTCCATGCGACTGGCCATTGTTGCAGCAATCAGTTCCATTCTTGGGATTGTAATGTTTTTCAGTGGGGCGACACGAGCCTTTCCCATAATGAAAGCACTGTGCATTTGGAGGTTCTCATTCTGTAGGAGCAGATAGGTGACTGTGCCATAGCCATCCTCACAAGCATCACTGAAGTGGTGTAATTGAGCAGTAACAACATCGCCAAACTCCAGAGGTTTAAGACATCTTTGTAGTTCAAAGTTGTCCAGTAGGTGGAGCCCTTGCATCCACTTTAGCCATTCTTTGGAAACAGCCTCTGGTATGGGGACATCCCAACCAACTCCTCTTCTGCACAAATCTCTCAAAATATGCTTTGCAGTCAGGACAAGAGGACTGAGCATTCCTAGAGGATCATAAATAGAGCTGACAATTGAAAGGATACCTCTGCGGGTGAGTGGTCTGTCTTTCAAAGTGATTTTGAATTTAAAAGCATCAGACTTGATACACCACTCTACTCCCAGCACTCTCTCGATGGGCACAAAATCCTTCTCGAGGTACAACTGCCTTATACCCTTAGCTCTGTGGGGCTCTGGAATGGCCTCAAGCACTTCTGACCTGTTACTGAGCCACTTCGTTAAACAGAATCCTCCTTTAGCGCACAGAGACATGAGTTCATGTTGCAGGGCCAGTGCTTCCTCCTCTGTAGCAACTGACACCAAACAGTCATCCACATAGAAGCAGTGCTGCAGTTTATTCACTGTCTCTTCCTGGAACTCATGTCCAAAATCCTCTGCACACTTCCTAAGAGCGAAATTGGCGCAGCTTGGAGAGGATGTGGCTCCAAAGAGATGCACCTGCATCCTGTATTCACATGGGGCTTGGCTCAGGTCTCCTTGTGGCCACCAGAGGAATCGCAGCAGGTCAGCATCTTCAGGGGGCACGCGCACTTGATGAAACATAGATTCTATGTCCGCCATAATGACTACAGGTTCCCTCCTGAACCTGGTCACAACTCCAATTAGCGAGCTGGTTAAATCGGGGCCTTGCAACAGCTGCTCATTCAGCGATTGTCCTTTGTAACTGGCACCACAATCAAACACAACACGGAGTTTTCCTTTTGTCGGGTGGCGGACACCATGGTGCGGTATGTACCAAACCCGGCCATCATTCCGGTCCAGTTCTACCTCAGGAACCTTTTCAGCATAGCCTTTAACAAGGAGGTTATTAATAAAGGTGTTATACTCCATGTGAAACTCTGGATCCTTTTGGAGCCTCCTCTTCAGGTGGTATAAGCGCTGTTCCACCACTTTCCTGTTGTTTGGCATGCTGATGTCAGGATTTCTCAAAGGCAGGGCGACCTGGTAGTGACCATTTATGTGCTTGACTGACTTTGTGGCCATATCCATAAATCTCAAGTCTTCTCTGGACAGACCCACTTGTTCCTCCACAGTAGATTCTGGAAAGTCCATCTTATATTGCTGTTGCCACAGTTCATCCAAATTTACAATGGACACACGGTTCACAGTTACTGGCTGCTCACAGTAATTGGCCTCTCCACCGTTTCCTGTCAGTGGTCCGTTTACCGTCCAGCCCAGCACCGTCCTTATTGCATAGGGTCCATTGTTCTCACTGCGGATGACTTCCAGCGGTTCCATGGCTCGTGGGACATTTGTCCCTATCAGCAACTCAATTCCAGCCTCAATCTGTGGTAGGGTGAGATGTCTTAGATATGACCATCTTGTCAGGTCCTTATTTGTGGGTATGTTTGCTCTGTGTACTGGCATTGCTAGCTGAGTATAAGCCTTTGGCAGGTTGATGAAGGTATCATCTTCGAGTGCTGCCACCTCAAGCTCTGGCAAATATAAGTGCTGACCAACTTTTCCTGGCCCATTGTTCTGAGAAGGATATTTGCTCTTTTCCCCGACACATTGAGCCTCTTCATCAGACCTTCTGTGCAGAACACTGCCGTGCTTCCCTGGTCCAAGAAAGCATAGGTGAAGATGATTTTACTGCCTTTCTTTGCTTTAACTTGGACCGGTACAATAGGGAGCTTGCAGTCCATCTCACCAGCCCCTGTAAGGCCACTGGAAACCAACGTGCCATGCACTGGCACCTGGACACTTCTCTCAGCCTGTTCTGCATTTGCACTGTCCTTATGGAGCACAGTCGGGTGTCTTTGGCCACACTTTGAGCAGGAAATCTTCCTTTGGCAATTTTTGCTGATGTGTCCTATACACAGACAGCGAAAACAAGCACCATTTTCCTTCAGAAAATCAATTTTTTCCTTGTGGGCCATTTTTTTCAACCGCGCACACACATCCAATGTGTGTCCTCCAGTGCAGCAGGGGCAGTTCTTCTGAGCTGGTGGCTGTGAGGGTTTTGGTTTGTCCTTAGACTGGGGCGTCTTCTCCACAGTGGTAGCAAAGCTGGTTCCTTTGATGTTGGAGCGTGGGTGAGGTTTGGACTTATTTGGTCTGATGGATGGAACAGTGTCCTGAATGTTTCCAAACACAGGGTCAGTCAAAATTTTCACCTGTTTTTCCACAAAGTTAGCAATGTCCATAAATCTTGCTCTTCTGTTGTGCTTTTCCTGCAGGTCACATGCATGGTACCTCCAGCGGTCTCGGAGTTTGTAGGGCAGTTTTTTGATGATGTCCAACATATTTGAGGGGGTGTCCAAATCATTCAAATACTGCACATCCTCCATGGCGTTGCAGCATCCACGCAGGAAGAGGCTGTACTCCTGGAGGGCCTTGACATCCTCTGTTTTAATAACTGGCCATGACAGAGCTCTCTCCATGTATGCTGCTGCCACCTTCTGCTCATTGCCATAGTGCTCTCTCAATAGAGCCTTTGCCTTCACATACCCTCTCTCTGAATCAATGTGCTGACAGCTCCTTACCAGCTCTTTGGCGTGCCCTTCGGTGTATTGCTCAAGGAAATAGAGTCTGTCAGAGTTGTTATGTGTATTTCGCTCAACTCCATTTTCAAAGGCTTTAATGAAGGAGTGATATTTGAGTGGGTTACCATCAAAGGTGGGAATGTGCCTTTTTGGGAGTGCTGAGAGGCATTGTTGTTGCATTAGAAGTGTTGTGATTTCATTTTGTTTTCTCATTATGTCCAACACACTGTCACTTTGTAAACCTTTGGTGTTATTAGAAAGGTTTTCATGGGTCAAGTTGGGCATAGTGTCTTCAGGAGTTGTTAGAAAACGTTGCAACATGTAAGGAGGACCTGGAGGCTGTTTCAAGTCAGGTAAATTGGTGACTTTAGGTTTCACAGTAGGCTGCGTGGTTTCAGCTGCATTAGGCATTGATTTAATAGGCTGTGATGGCACGAATTCAGTTGCATTGACATTAAGTTGAGGTTTTAAATGTGTCTTTTCATAATAAGAATTCATCCCATCAGAAGACTTTGATTTACTACCAACACTGCTTTGTGATTTTAAAGAATTTAATTTTGCCTTTTCCTCAGCAATTTCATTTTCCAGTAAAAATTGTTCTCTCCTTTTGCGTAGCTTTAACTCCTCTTCCTCCCATTCAAATTGTTCTCTCCTCTTGCGTAGCTTTAATTCCTCTTCTTCCAATGCATGCTTTTCCATTAATGCCTTTTGTTTTGCTGCTAAACGTGCTATATTTGCTTCAGTTTTTGAGCGAGCAGATGAGCGTGAAGCTGAGGATCCTGAATGATGTGAGCGTGATCTCTTGGTTGTATTTGAGATGCTGTCACAGGGCTCAACTTCATCCTGAGGGTCTTGTGCAGTGGGGACAGGTAAATCATTGTTTTTCTCAACAGGAGTTTGTTCCACATCATAATTTTCATTAACTGGTTGGACAGGAATTTGGTTTTCAAGTGATGGTTTATTTGAGATTTCATGCTCATTTTCATTCATCCATTTTTCAACTTGGTCCTTGAATGCATCACAATAATTCATAACGCTGGAAAACCACTCGTTTTGTTTTACATGTTCATCATCAGGAAGTAGTGGCAATAATTCATTGTGCAGGTCAGTGGCTTTGTTACACAATATGTTCACTTCGTCCATCTGCGAGAGGATTTCAGGTGCATTTTCCTTTGATTTCAAGAGCGCTTTTATTTGCGGAATAAGCGCTTTAATTTTATTGACCGCACTTTTGCGCTCGTGCTGAAGCCGCTCAATCTTGTTTTCCAGAGCTTTAGCGGTCAGTTTTATTTCTCTTTTATCAGTTTCCATTTTGAACATTCAAGAACAACATTTATTTGACTCAGTTCCTTTAGATTTTATTTTGTGTGGAGCAACACAATCACAGTTCATCAAAGGCGCATTCAAAATCCATTCGTTGACATTGCGTTTTAAAATTCATCCAAAGCTTGCATTTAAAATTCATCCATAGACATTGCATTTGAATTCATTGACGTGCAGATTCAATCCAAACAATTCAACAAGCAATAGGCCTTCAGACAACATCAGTGGCCGCGTATTTATGCCACAAAGTCCCGACATCACAATCAAATAAAGCACGGAGCAAGTGCGCCACCATCGATGCGCTAATACAACCAGCGTAAAGCATCCAATCAATATTTCATCCGTATTAAACACAATATAGTGCAATCAGAGCGGATTCCTTAATCCACAGACAAACAGGTTCAGGCCTACCTGTTTCCAGGTGAATGGGTAGCGTGGTGTAGTATGTGGCACTTAGCTGCAGCTCCGGCTAGGCTTTGCGCAATGACTTGGCGCTTTGGCGCTTGTACACGGCCTGGTGATTTTCATTCAGTGCCTTTTTTTGTTGACAAAATGTTGCGGCTTCCTAAAGCATATCCTTTAGCCGCGGAGAGTTTAAGGCTGGGTCCTGTAGATTGTACATTTGTGACGCGCGAGAATGCTATTGAAACATAACGCTGAGATCCAAAGATGCGTTTTGTGCATTTATTGAACAGTGCGCACAGAGGATAACAACGGGCAGGATGGATTGGCGGATTATTGCAGAATTAAACAGAAAAATGTAAATGAATGAGTAGTACAAGGCGGTCAACAAAAAATACGGCTCCCAGCCCTGATTCTCTCTCTCCCTCGTGCTGCAGGTGAGTGAGCACCTTAACACTTCCGTGCCATACACACGCCCACACTCACGTGAATCAGTGCCTGCAACACACACACTCTCTAGCGCACCCTATACACCATATGCTTTTGGCATTCTGTCTCCTACAAAGGTAGTCGGGTTTTATTTTTTTAGAGGGAAAAAGACGAGAGAAAGGAAAAAAGGAAAAGAGACGGAACAAACGGGAGTTTATATGCGGCAGCCAAGAGTTGTGGTTGTCTGAGTTTAAGTTTTCTTTTGTGGATAAATCAAGAAGGAAAGGTGACTGGGCCGTTTTTTTGGTTAGTATGTTTGGTTAAGAGGAGTTGAATATACTTTTTGCCACAAGATTACACTACTTGTCTAGCATTGCGCCAGAACCAGAGACTTGGAGTGGAGACGGTATTTGTGCACCGAGTTCCGGAGTGAGTATGAAAATAAGGAAGTTCTGGACAGACTGTAAAATTTATTAAATGAGTTTTAAGACTCATCTCATCTTATGAACCCTGTTAGTGTGCTTCAAGTTGCTACGCACACTGCTGCGGGAAGAGGTACTCAGGACTCCCCTCCGCGCAGCCACTCTGAGGCTACGACAGGCGACGGAACGGATTGGGGCTCCTTTCTGCCCACCTTCTCTGGAGTCACAACGTTCTTAAAATGCACTGAGTGATCTACAGTGGTCAGTGAGTACAGATTGTTTTTCCTGGAAGGATTCTCATGAGCTCCAACTAAAGCACGCCAACGTGTGGTACCACAAACTGAAAAAAAACCCCGGGCACTGGTAAATTTTAATTCAATTTGTTTTTTCAATTTATTCTATTTGATTTGTTCATTTCATTATGGGGTGGGAAAGTATTTTGAATATGTCCTATCCGCATTTTTGTTAATAAATTATGGATTGTTATCAGTTCACTGAAATCTTATCTGACTGTCTCATGGTAATGGGTTGTCTGCAATAAGTGTTATAGTTTAAGCTCACACTTGGTGGGGCCGTCACCCTAACTGGTCTGACCTTTGTGTATCAGGAGCATTGTCACACCTCCAGATTTTACAATTTGGTAAGTAGAACCGAAAGTGGCAAACTCTTACATATATGTATTGCAGTAGACCCTCACCAATTCAAGGGTGTAATGGGAATTGAGGGGTGGGCTACAAAAGATATGTTTTTAATGGCAGTTTATATTGGCTAATACAGATTATAAATAAATGATTACACTCTCTTGATGAGTGCTGTTAGATGTTGGACAGTCCACTGCGAATGTGACTAGCAGTCACTGAAACGTTTTACACTTTGCCTTGTAACCATCTTCACTGACGCTGCAGCCAAGATTGTAACTCAATCACATATTTAACCAACCCTAACTAAAATAAAACATGCTAAACTTGCAGTGTGAGAAGGAACAATTATTTTGATAAAAGGCAGCAAATAAAAAGTTTTTAACAATTGAATGAACGCCTCTGCGGATTTCAGCAGATCTGCAGGATTCTGTCAGGTTGTTCTACATGTGAGGAACATGAAAACTGAACACTGCTTCTCTAGATTTAGTTCTGACTCCTGGAAACAAAGAAAATTTGACTCTCACGACTCTCAAGCCAGTAGAAACTGAACAAATATTGGTCCAAAATCATTCAACGATTTACATACTAGCACCACGAAACTGAAATTTTGTTACCGTTGAAGAGTAATTACGCAAGTTTATGTTGTTTGGACATTGAATGTGGTGTACCACAAGGGCCAGTTTTGGGGCCAAAACTATCATTTATATGAATGACACATGTAAAATATCTCAATTGCTCAAGTTTATCTTGTTTGCTGATGACACAAATATAATTGATTCAGGTGATTATCTGAAGGACCTTATGGACATGGTCAACACAGAACAAAAAAAAAAATATATTGGTTTGAAATGCATTTGCAGGGAGCATATGTATGTGTTTGGCAGAATGTGTGGTCGTATTTTTCACCACAGATGGATTGTGAATTGCAACAAATATGATGGAGTATTGTTCGTTCCTATGTTTTGGATTGTGTGATCATGAATAATGTAGTCTGGGGTGATTATATGTGAGTTAGGATCTTTTATGCCCTTTATGGGTGACTAGGCTAATATGCATGGTCTGATGTCTGAAGCTGTAATTCTGTATGTACATGTGGATTTATGCTGTGTAGTTAGTGTGATTATATGATGTGTAAATAAATAAATAAAATTCATGAGTACCTCCATCTGACAGTAGCTGTCACAAGTACAGCCACGTTATCCATTCAGTGAGTACACGATGGTAGCAAAATGTTATCAAGCTTTTCCTCCACTTACTTGATTTTTCTGAATTTTGGTTTGTCTAGAAGCAGCATTTGCAGTTTCTTTCTCCATGTCTCTCACTTTTTCTGTTGATCTCTCTAACTCTCCCCCTGTTTGCAACAGTTTAAGGCTCGTATGAATGAGAGCACAACAGGCGTCGTGGTTTACCTGACAGTTAAGGACCAAGACTGCCCAGGCACAGGCGCATGGAGAGCCATTTACTCTATTGTGAGCGGAGATCTTACTCATAACTTTAATATCACAACCGACCAAAACAACAAGGAAGTGTTGTCAGTTACCAAGGTAAAGTATTGTAATGTAAACTTTCCTTTAGGTTTCTGAATTCAAGTAGTGAATGAACTTATGTGACCTTATGTTTCCAATCCTCTTTCCAACTCAGCCCTTGGACTATGAGACCTCTACTCTCCATACGCTCATCATCAGAGTACAGAATGAGGAACCTCTGGTCTCTGACATTGGCTATGGCACCAATTCCTTCGCCACTGTCGATGTTACAGTCGAGGACATCAACGAAAGTCCGAAATTCCATCCAGACACTCTGCCAGCCTACAAGATGGAAAATGATCCTGTTGGAACCTTCGTGGCGGTTTTCTTAGCTAGAGATCCAGACATACTGGATGAAGGGATTATAAAGTAAGGATTTTTCTATCTTTGGATAAAACTGTTCATAAATTAGACCATTAATTTCTGTTAGTTATTTTAAATGAGCCACACAACTGTGCTTCTCTAATGTTGAGAAAACCAGAAGATAAAGAGCAGCTGTTTATTGAAAAGATGGATGGATTTCTGGTTGACAAATTAAATGTCAGAGAGAGCAGAGGTGTAGTGTACAAGCTTGTCCTGTATTTGTTTACACATGGTTCAGTCTTTTCAGGTACTCAGACTGAAGTACTTCCCCTCTCCTCTCTTGATTTCAAAGCTCTTAAAAACATTTGGGAATCACAGACCGTGCCATTTGATCCTCATCTCCATCTACTACGTATCTCCATTTGTTCTTACTGCTGTGTATCTAAAGTATGAATCAGTCATCATTCTTCCAGCCTCCCTACTGTCCCTTAAACCGTAAACAGGTCTGAGACCCTAAACATGACAAGAAGGCCTGCAATAGCCTGGTATGTGTCATCTTTTTCACAACAGAATGATTTTTTATGCAACTTTATCTGTTTGTGTTTCACGACCAAAAGCAAAAAAAAAAAAAAAAAAAAAGATTTTTCTGTAAATAATAATTTTAACAGAAGTGTTTGCATAAGAGACCCATAACTTTGCCACATAGCCCTCTCTTTGCCCCAGCAATGCTGCATTCCAGCTCAATACTGTGGTTCTGTTCAGGTTTTCTATGAGAAAACACACGTTTTATGTTTTTTTTTAGGTTATAAATTCAATCTGCTGTATTTTCACAGACATTTTAACATAGAGGAAGGTTTGAACTGGCCAGACCGTCAGGCAAAGGTTTTGAGTTACCTGTGAAGTAGAGAAAGTTCTACAAATATGGTATCGTGCAAGAACGGTCATTTGCCGAGTCGGTGCTTTGAGAACAACATCCCACAGCTGGAAGAGTTGAATCCAGGAAAAAAAAAGTTGACTTAAAACTTTATGGTGGTCGCTGTGGCCCAGTCAAAGCACACATGCAGTGATCTCTCACCGCCTCACTGGTTCTGTTACCCTCCTCCCAATGATCACAGAGGATCTCTGACTGCTGCAACTCTTCCATGGATCCCATCGCCCAGTGGTGGTGCTGATCAGCAGGTCATCTGTGAAAAGTGAGAAGTGTTATGGATGCGAGGGGCGACTGTGAAGGCATCAGCAGGGGATCACTCAGGGCCTGGCGAGTCAGAATGGCCTTGGCTGGGAGCCAGACCCAAGGCTCCAATGTTAACCCACACGCCTAGCCACCAGCAACTAGAGGACTAAACCATCCTGGGCAGAGGTGGCTTGAGGTGATTGGACTGACTTGGGTGCAGCATCTCAGCAACCGCTCCTGGAACTATACTGTTCTCTCCAGTGATGTTCCTACATATCCATCCACTTCTCTACCGAGTGTGGCTGCAACATCGACCCTCCTACATCTCTGGTTCCTCCAATGGCTCAGAAGCTCAACGCTGACAGGTAGAACTCACAAGAGTCCAGCAGTGAAGTTCACCTCCTCCACTGGGAGGTGTCAGTCATCTGGTGATGACTAACACCACAACCACAGCTCACCCAACGCGAAAACCCTCAGAGGAGTCAGATCATCCATGGTCAGAGAGTCTAGTGCATCCTGATGACTCTGATTCCCTCAACTCCACAACACAGTGGTTAAAGAAACTGGTGATCCTGAACCAAATCAGTGCCAACTGTTGTTCTGGCTTGTGGCAACAGCTTGGCAGGATCCATGACTGCAGGCCAGCCTGCAATGACAACCTCCTTGTCAAGTTTGCTGATGATACTACAGTGGTTGGACTCATCTCCAGGGTTGATGAGGCTGTCTACAGGGAGGAGATCCTGTAGTTGGCAACCTGGTGTTCTGAGAATAGCCTTGCTCTCAACACCAAGTCAACCAGAGAGATCATTACATACCTCAGGCAGCCCAGCACTGACCCAGTCCCCCTTTACATCCACGCCGAGTGTGTGGAGAGGGTTCACACATCAGGTTTTTTGGTATCTTCAGTCGCTACATTTCCTCAAAGTCATCCGGAAGCACAACCTTAACCCTGACCTGCTGCTGACCTTCTACCATTTATCCATCGAGAGGCTGCTGACATATTGCACCACAGTATGGTACAGCAGCTGTTTTTGATCTCTTGAGGAAAACAGAGAAAAGGTTTATGAAGGACTCTGTTAAAATGGGCTTGATGTCACCCATCACATCGGCTTTGTAGTGAGAGGAACAGCAGCAGATTGGAGACGCTGATGGACAAAGCTTTAACAGGCCGTGCACGCTCCCACGGTTTCATCAATTTCTGGCAGAAAGTCGCTTTATGGCACAACATCGGTACCGTTGTTGAAGAAAGTTCATCCAAACTCACCGTTTTGCTTTCGTTACTTTGTTTTACTATTGTTTTAGCATGCGACCAACAACGCGGTGCACCTTATGTATGACCTGAAGACAATAGTAGACTCTGTGATGGAGGCTGCAGCTTATAATGTAATGCGCCTTGTGGTCCGAAAAATACAGTACATGTTTATTTATAACTGTATGTGTGTGATGTGTGTTAGCTGTGTTAATGGATGTGAGTGTATGTGTTATCAGTTGTGTATGTTTGTCAGTAAATGTGTCTGTCAACAATGTACTCTAAGCTATTATTAATGTGATGCTTTCCCTCAATCTGTTCTGAAATTGTGATGATGCAGAACTGCAACCAGAACCTCCTCCTTTCAAAAACCCACACTGCTCTGAACGCATGGAGCTCAACATGCCCTGATGACGTAACGAGGTCTTGTTTGGTGTGGCGACTTTTGTCATGCTGAATCAACCTATTGAAGCAAAGCTGTTGAAACTTATGTCACATGCTAAACGCTTGCTCGAGCAGACGGCCTCAAGCGTAACATCCTGCATTCAGGTTACCACAGTTTTAATCTGGATGCTTTGAAAACACGGTTAATTTCTCTAAAAGTTGTTGTAAATTTACTAAAGTTTTGTATTGTATGTAAACATATATGTATTCAGATATGCTGATATGTTTCTGTCTGAGTCGGCCACTTGAAACATGCAAGTAAAATAAAAAAGGAAAGATTCTGCTTTGGTTGGTTTGATCTTATCTTCAGCTTTTTAAAGTCCTTATTTAAAACTCTTTTTGCAGATATTCTGTTGACCATGACCCAGCAGGCTGGTTAATTGTGGACCCAAAAAAAGGAATTGTCAACACCTCATCCCCACTGGACCGAGAGTCTCCTTTTGTCCATGACAATAAGTACACAGCTCTTATCATCGCTGAAGATAACAGTGAGTTCCCCATGAGAAATTATTAAACTGATAAATGAATATCAATTTTCTGCTGCTTCATGAAGTGATTTTACACAGAAATACTTTTTTCTTTGAAGGCTTCTGGCTTATTTTTTAAACTGGAGTTTAAGACTGAGAAACATCCATCTAGTACACCTAACTGTGACAAAGTTGTGTTTGAAGTACACCTGTAAATCTAAACATGAGCTCTTCAACAGTATTCCACTTTTTTTAGGGCTTAATCTACTGTAAGGTGTGGCAGCGCAGTTTCAGGGTTTTATCACAGATTTCTTTTTATTTGCATCTTCTTACTTTGCAATAAGTCACTAAACCAAGTTGTTGCTGCAAACTTAAAAAAGCAGAAAGAAAAGCCTTCAGAACCACTCCCAGAGGAAACCGGGTCTGTTTGCTGTCCTCACCTGGCAACATCCCATCGTCGTCGTCGTCGTCGTCGTCAAGTCAACAAATTATTACAAAATATTAACTCTTGAGATCGATACAGAAGCTAACCGCTAGCCGCTATTGTCCATCCTAAATCAGTCATTGTTGACAATACAACCGGAATCAACATATTCAAAACGATCAAAATACAATTTGTTGTATAAGCAAAGGAGACCAATAGGTGAGCGCCCATAGACGAGAGAAAGACGGGATCTCCTCGGAAGAAGGATGTATGTGCCTATGCAGTCTCTGCATAACAAAATGGCACCGTGCATTGAGGGCACATTCATATCAGCCTTTTAGATCTGAATCAGTCTGGTTGCTCAGAAAGTCCTCTTCATTTGGGGAAATGTGAATGCGCCAAACGAATTCTGATTCGGACCAAAGAAGCAGACTGGATTAATGGAAGAGTTTGAGAGCCAAAGGCATTTTATCTGGAAGTCACATCTCCTTTAAAGGCTGATGTTCTCAAGCAAAGATATATCAGATATTCAGGCCTCACAATCTGCAAAGCTGACCTGGAAATGACTGGTTTATCTGTGGAATGACAATCTAAATATGTTTTTATTGGATGACTGGTTAATTAAGATTCTTTAATATCAACAAGTTTTAGTAAATGCAATTTAAAAGTTATGAATTGGCCTTCATTATGTTTTCTTCTCTGTCTGTAAAGCGTCTTGAGATGGCATTGCCGTGATTTGACGCTATATAAATAAAGTTGAATTGAATGAATGAATGAACCTGCTGTGAATATCATAAAAATAGAACTGTTTTATTTACAAAAGAAAAGAGTTTTTAATGCTCAAAGAAAAATGTTTGATCTGGTAAAGGACGTTGCTCTACGCTGCACGGCGTGCCCGTGACGCCATGGCGAAATTCCATGCGGCGGCGTGACATCATAAATCACTATAAAATTCTCAATTTTGATCTTATCACCCTAAAACTTATAGGGATTAATAAGGGATCGGTCCTGAACAGATTAATGTGACCATTGCTGGTCTAGACCTAAGCTCCGCCCACTTACAACAGGAAGTGGTTTTTTTCCACGTTTGAGGGTCATGCTTCTAAGCAAATTGTCCCAAACACTTGAGACTCCGAGAAGTTCCTTCTAAGAATTTTATCTAACTTTAACCCAAATGAGTCAGGATGCTCAAGAGGCATGTGTGATTAAAAGTTGTTAAAAGTGTTTCTTTTAATAGGGGATATCGTTTAGGATAGGCAGGGCAGCAAAGCAGATGTGATGCAATGAAAAGGAAAACTGACATAACTCCCACAAAAAACAACCAACCTGCACCAAATTTACTACAGATGATGCCAGTCATATCCTTCACATTTGTGCATGTCAATAATTAGATGATAAGTTAGCCCCGCCCCTTGGTGACAGGATTTGACCCTTCATAAGGCCTAAATGGCCTGAAGTGCAGTCGCATAGCAGCATAACATGTTCTTGGAGATGTGTCTTAGTGTTGTCAAACAAATGTTACAGTGTTATGCCATTTGATAGTTATAAGTAGTATTAGTGGGATATTAATTTTTATGGTATCAAAATTGAAATGGCAGTATGAGAACAATAGTTTACAACTATTTTGTTCAGGCAGTGAACTGGGCAGCTTCTATTACAGTAGCTACCTATTGTTTACATACTTTCAAAATGTCAGCATGTAATGTGGTAGAAAGAATGAAAAGATTTAGTTTTTATCTAATCTTCTGTCTTTTTCCTTTCTCCCTTGTTTTTAATCATGGGTACCAAGGCTGTAAGCATTGAGGCATGCATATTACTATCAATCTGCATGTATTCTTCTTCTGTTTCTTGGCCTGGTAGAGATAAATCAGCTGAGCTGATGTGTTTCTCGGATATGTTTCATTGATGAAATGATACAGAAACATCAAGCTTACCAGGATACTGTTAACTACTCCCCTACTGTAGTTACATTACTAAGCAGCTTTTTTTAAATTATTATTATTACAAAGGGTTTACGCTTTAAAAAGGTTTTGATGACCTCCATTTGTGCACTTTAGGACCTGGCCTACAAAGTTTGTGTGTTTGGGCTCCCAAAGCACTGCCTCCACTTGAACAAAACTAAATGATAAAACCTTGAGTTGAAAAATCTAAAATCTTGTCTGGATCACACAATTTTAACACTCACACAGGCTTTGTAAAGTCAAAGCCTTGCAGGGCCCCTGTGTTCTTGGAGGCCGTGCTTGTGGGGCCTGGGACCCCAGTTTGGAAACGTCTGCTTTAAAACATTCATTTTTAGAATAATATCATTTTTATAACAGTACTATTCCGCAAATAAACAGCAAATGTCCAAAGTATGGACCAACTTATTCATTTAAAAATGAATGGTGAGAGCTCACACCTTTGCTACATCCTGTAAACTCTATTTTTTCATTGTAAAGGTGGAAGAGGATGATCACCCTTTTACACATCTTGTCTTTGTGTCTTGAGCCATCATATGATGCTATGTGTGTGTTTTTGATTTTTAATAAACTCTAAAAAAAAAAAACTACCAAGTCAGTTTTCTCAGAACCATGAATACCTGTGATTCATGCACCTGCAGTGCAGCAGTGGTTTGATATTGTTTGGGTTAAATAAGTTTGGCTGTGCAGTTGGGCTCTTACTAAGTTGGGCTCCTTAATTTCAGCTGAAAACTTGTCTACATGAACACATTTAAAGCTTAATCTACTCCAGTGTAAAGCACACCATGTTTTACTGCAGCCACTCTGTATGACTGCTGCTCTGGCATCTGTCCATATGATCAGCAGTTCTACAGCAGAGCAGCACATTTTAACAAGCGTCTGTCTCCTGACCTAACATGTTTCCTTTGCTTGTTGTGTTTGCAGGGACCCCTCCAGCCACAGGCACCGGTACACTGATCATTCAACTGACAGACTACAATGACAACGCCCCCTACGTGATGCCGTCGGTAGCACGAGTGTGTGAGGATGATGTGAATGTAGTTGTAGTTGGTGGTTGGGACAAGGACATCCCTCCCAACGCTGCTCCATTTAAGATAGAACCTGGAAAGCAGCCCGGCCTGGACAAAACATGGAAAGTTACCAGAGTTAATGGTGAGTATTTGATCTAAACTTACTAATGTTCAGCATAATGATGGAGTTCTAAAAGGATTTATGAAGATTCCACATTTTATTGACAAGAAATGCACCATCATCAATTCTTTAAGTAATAATAATTCATTGACATCACTGGAAATGATACTGTAGCATTCTCCATATAAATCTTTCTTTAATAAATGAATTAATAAATGAATAAATTACATTAATTGGCCTTTACATCGTGAATGCAAACAAGCATGAGGCAAATGCATAACCAGAAGAGTGAAGCGGTTACATCGATGAATATAGTTTCTGTTCAGCACATCTCTTCATTTCGCTTGTTGTTAATCATAAAAGCACTAACATGTAGCAAAAACATACTTCCTCTGTTAAAATGGGCATGATGTCACCTGTCACATTGGTTTTGTGGCGACAGCAACAGCAGCAGATTGGAGACATTGAGAGAATCTGATCGACACGGCTCTAACAGGCTGCGTGCACTCCCGCAGCCGTTTAAGGTTTTAATGTTTAAGTTTCTGGCAGACAGTAGCTTCATGGTACAACACCGGTTTGTGTTTGACGATGAAAATGACAGTTTAAACATTTCCTTAAGTTCTATTCTAAACTCAATTGGGTTTTCACAAAATGTTAATGGTGCCACTCACTCTCATGGTCACACTCTTGATCTTGTTCTAACATATGGTATTGAGACTGATAAGTTCAAAGTTTTTCCTCAAAACCCTATCTTGTCTGATCACTTCTTATTAACCTTTGAATTCACTTTATTTGATTACTCACTGACCAAAAATAAATTCTTCTATAGTAGATGTTTATCAGACAATATTATTACTAAATTTAAACAATCAATTGAATCCATTTTTTCACCTCTACCATGTGTTAGCATGACTGAGAGTCCCCCTTTAAACTTTACTCCTGCTCAGATTGATCAACATGCTGATACTATAATAGCTTCAATGCGTACAACCTTGGATAATGTTGCTCCCCTAAAGAAGAAGAAATTGGGTAAGATTATGAAGGCTCCCTGGTTTAATTCCCAGCTTTGAGCTCTAAAACAGGCCTCAAGGCGTTTGGAAAACAAATGGCGTTCATCAGGATTAGAGGAGTCTCACTTAACCTTGAAAGAAAGTTTATTATATATATCCAAAAAAGCCAGTGCTACAGTGAGAAACCTTGGAGTAATATTTGACTCGGACCTGTCCTTTGGCCCACATATTAAGCAGGTTACTAAAACAGCCTTCTTTCATTTACATAATATAGCCAAAATTAGGGACATTCTGTCTCAGAGTGATGCAGAAAAACTGGTTCACGCTTTTGTTACTTCGAAACTAGATTACTGTAACTCTCTATTACTGGGCTGTCCTAAATATGCCCTGAAAAGCCTTCAGCTGATCCAGAATTTTGCAGCCAGAGTCCTGACCAGAACCAGCATGAGAGATCATATTTCTCCAGTTGTAGCCTCTCTTCATTGGCTGCCTGTTGAATCTAGAATAGAATTTAAAATCCTTCTCCTTACATATAAAGCCCTCCACAGCCAGGCACCACCATATATCTAAGACCTCATAGTTCTTTATATACCAAGCAGAATACTTGGTTCGCAGACTGCAGGCTTACTTGTGGTTCCTATAGTCTCCAAGAGCCGAGCAGGAGGCAGAGCCTTTGGTTATCAGGCCCCTCTCTTATGGAATAAGCTCCCAGTTAGTGTTAGGGAAGCAGACACCCTCCCCACCTTTAAGACTAGGCTGAAGACTTATCTTTTTGATAAGTCCTATAGCTAGGGATGGTTAGCATCCCTTAGTTATGCTGCTATAAGTTTAGACTGCTGAGGGACATTTCCTGATACACTGAGCTTCTTTCTCTCTCTCTTTATCTCTCTCTTTTACCAACTTTTGGGTCTAACTTTTAGATTGAGTTGGACCCAACTTAATCTGCTGGTTTCCTTATATAGGCTATTATGAATTGGCTTTCATTTTATTTTCTTCTCTGTCTCTAAAGCGTCTTGAGATGGCATTGCCGTGATTTGACGCTATATAAATAAAGTTTAATTGAATTGAATTGTTTGTGCTTGAGGTGGTGGAACAATTTGGTGGTTTTGCACGCCTTTGTTTGCACTGGTTGTCTGCAAACCTAGCAAATGACAGATTTCCACTCCATGTCCAACTTGTCCATGTCATTATTAATAATAATAACAATAATAAGAATAATAAGAATATCATCATAGATAAGAGTTAACAATAATACTTTAAAGAAAAGAATAAAAACAGTTTTGACTTAAAAATAATTCATCAAACGTTTTACTAAAAAGGTCATTTTTAAGCTGCCTCTTAAAGATATCATCAATCCCAGAGGCCCTCGGGTCCTCGGGAAGGCTAATCCACAGGTGAGGACCGAAACTAAAAGATGCTTCTTCATACATCCCGGTCCTTGCCCTTGGGACAATGTAGAGATTTCAACACTGGTGTAATGTGAGCTGTCTTTTTGGTCTTCGTCAGTCGTCGAGCGGTTGAGTAAAAGCTGCTGTGGTTTTATAGTCTTTTAGGAAGACCAGAGAGAAGAGCATTGCAATAAGCTATTCTACATGTGATAAAAATGTGGATCAGGGTCTCTGCATTGGCCTGAGATAGAAACTGTTGTACTCTCGAAATGTTTCTGAAGAGAAACAACCCGTCCTAGTTTTGTTTTTAACGTGTGATATGCAATTGAGATTTTAATAAAAAATAATTCCAAGGTTCTTTACTTCTTCAGAGTGATTAAAAGAGTATGATTTAAGTTTTAAAATCAGTTCCTCTCTTTGTGCTTTAGGACCGATGACTGAAACTTCAGTTTTGTCCTAGTTGAGCAGAAAGAACTTTTCTGTCATCAATGTCCTGATATCTAAAATACAATCAACAACGTCATTAATACGGCTAGTGTCATCAGGAGACACAGCAATGTAAAGCTGTGTATCATCGGCATAACTATGGAAGTGAATGCCGTGTCTCCTGCCGACATCCCCAAGGAGCAGCATGTAAAGATTAAAAAGAGTTGAGCCTTAAATTGAGCCTTGGGGAACGCCGTACATCATCTTGTATTTTCTGGAAGCTGACCCATCAATTCTTATAAAACTTCTCTGTCTGTCAGATAAGACCTAAACCAGTTTAAAACAGTTTGTGTGGAGTTGGAACAGGTTATTAGTATAGAGTTTAATATTATTTGTTTGTATTTTTTCACATTAGACAGTTAATGGTGCTGCTTTTGTATCCATCATTCAATATCTTACCACTGTTCTTTTTTTGTTTGGCTCATTTACCGTAGCAGAGTTGGGTCATAACAAAGCTCCTGTTCTCATGAATGCAGTGGTTTAAGTGGGCCGGTACGCAGCGGTACGCAGTACCGGCACTTTTAAATTCTATTCCTTTGCGTACCGGGACTTTTTTTCACAGCGTAGTGCACACCGGTACTATTTTTTACGCCGTACAATGCATACCGGGACTTTTACCGGCTTTCTTCACAATCAGAATACCCTCCTATGATTTCACCACATATTACAACTTATATTTGTTCATTTTAATAAAAAAAAAATGAAAAAAAGTCGCCTCAAAAAAATGTCTTGTTAAGACCGGTTTAGACGGACAACACTTGCTGTAGCCCACAATGTCACGCCACATGTCATGTTGTTCACTTGCTTCTGTGTTTACATTAAAGTGGACGTGCTTTGAATAAGAGGAAAGGTGGGGAAAAAAAGCTATCGCGGCTGTAATGTGACGAACTGGAGCAGAGTTGAGTGATGACAGTAGTACTACTTAACAGTCATTTACTACACCAGACAATGAAGGTCTGATGCTGCAAACTAAGTATATGGCTGGTCAGTATTTTGAGTTTTTGAAGATTATTTCTAGATATATGACTCTATGAAAACAGGGGTGCCTCAAGGGTCGGTGCTTGGCCCTCTTCTCACTATACACCTCTTTACATGGTGCAGTCATAAACTCTCACGGCTTCTCCTATCACTGTTATGCTGATGACACTCAGCTATTCCTCTCCTTTCCTCCGGACGACACAACCATCTCAATGAGCTTGCCTTGCTGATATCTCGGCATGGATGAAAGCTCGCCATCTTCAGCTCAATCTGTCCAAGACAGAGACAACGCTGACCCTCTTCTCTTTGCTACCAAACAGAATAATCTCAGTTTTGTCTTCATTTAATTGAAGAAAATTCTCTCTCATCCAGGTGTTTACTTGTTCCAAACAGTGGCACAGTAAGTCTATTGGACTGTGGTCATCTGGTGACAAAGACACATAAAGCTGCGCGTCATCTGCATAACTGTGATAATTTATGTTAAAGTTCTGTATTATTTGACCCAAAGGGAGCATATAAAAGTTGAACAGAAGAGGTCCAAGGACTGACCCCTGAGGTACTCCACAAGTCACGGCCACTCGCTCAGATTCATAGCTGTCAATTGTAACAAAATAACTCCGCCCTTCAAAATAAGACCTGAACCAGTTAAGGGCCACTCCAGAAAATCCAACGCAGTTTTCCAGCCTGTCCAACAGAATTCTGTGATCTACAGTATCAAATGCAGCACTGAGATCCAGCAGAACCAGGACTGACACTTGACCAGAATCCATATTCAACCTAATATCATTTAAGACTTTGACCAGAGCTGTTTCAGTGCTGTCAAGGAGCACTTCAACACTTAGTATCGTTATATTTATTGGAAAGTTGGAGAACTTAGCCCAGTTCTTTCCTACAAACCTTATGGTAGTAATTCTTTGTATTACAACATAGATGGTATTATGAGGTGGGAAGGGAGTAAACAAAAGAAAAACAAAAAAAAAACCCAAAAAAAACCCACAAAAAAAAAAAAAAAAAAGGCTGTAGCACTTCTTGAAGGACACCTGCATTCAACTGTACAGTCCACTCGCACCTTCCTACGATGTCCTCTACTGTTTGATTTTGTGCTTGTGTTGTTCTCACTCATATGTAAGTCGCTTTGGATAACAGTGTTTGCTAAATGAGTGTAGAATAGAATAGAATAGATTAAAGATAAAATAATATTGCTAAGTAGTGTGGACCATGCCTGATGCTGTGAAAAACATATTTCACAGAGGAAAAGTGTAATAGTAATACACTGTTAAATTAGTCTGGTAATAAGCTAAATAAGTCTAAATGTAGAACTTTTTTTTTGTTTTTAACCTCTTCATGCATAGTGGCCCTGTAGTGGACACCTATTTACAAGCTTTCTTCTTGCATGTTCATGAATGAGGAGGGTATTTTTGTAAAAAAAAAAAAAAAAAAAAAGAACCACTTCAATGTTGTTTTGTTTTGTTTTTTTTTTTACAAAAATGTGAAAAAATGTTGCATTGTTTTTATTATTAATTTGTGCATGAAAGGGTTAATGAACTTTAAGTTTATGTATTTACTTTTCAGTGTTATTTTTAATGTCCACTTTGAATTTGGTAGTTTATTTGATTTAGAACTTGCTGTGTTTTTTTGTCATTTCTGTGTCATAAAACTATTAATCTATTGATCAATTTATAGATCTACATTTAAGTATCAGCCATGTTTTTGTCCCATATTTGCATGACAAACTGACAGCCAATCATTAAAGGAGTACCACCACTTATTTTGTTCCACTTAAAGCACTGCATTAATGCATTCAAGTAAATACTGCAACTCATGCATGCGACACATCAAGAGAGGGAGAAACGGATGGTTATCAATCACCTCTGCTGGAGGAGACAGATCTAATCAGCAGAGAAAAAGTCACCTTCCAGTGACATAGACTGGTATCACCCTCACCATGGATGTGTGTTTCCTATGTAAACACTGTTTTCTGTTTTCTTCTTCTCACCTTTAGTTCTGCATAGGTCAAGTGTGGTGGAAAATGCTCTGGTCTTGAGAAGTTGTAATACATCTAAGAGTCAACTGTCTTCTTACAATGAACATTTTATTATAAACTAATACAAGCACACGCTGGAGCTTGGAGAGAGAACGCTCTCTCTGCAGATGCTGAAGTAACACCCGATTATAAACCATGCTTAACTCCTCCTAGTTGCTGGGCAGACCACAGAAAACAATCATTCTCTTCCTGACCTTTAACCTTAAGCAACTGGTCAACCAAGCAGCTGACAAAAACAGATGTCCTGCAGGAAACTCTTCCTGTCTCAGACTTTGTCTGCACATTCCAGACAAGGATCATATAACTTAAAGAAAGCTTTGTGCATTGACACAAAACACAGCAGGATCACAGCAAATCAATGCATATATGTCTAATACTTAATTCAAACCAAAACCCATAACAATTTTCCCCAACACTCTCCCTCCTCTTGGTCCTACAGGACCAACAATAAGAAGAGAAATTGTTATCAGAACGCAAAAATACATACAGAAGACAACATTCTCAAAACATCAGGAGCCTCATGCCTATAAGGTTTTAAAAGAATCTTTCAGAAATTACAATAGTGAGGAGCTATTTGCTTCAGCTTCAAAATCTCAGTCTAAGAATAAATGTAAGAAAAGTGGAAACAAATCATTCCTCTTCGGGGGTGACAGAGGTGTAGTGAAGACACTGTCGGCGTTCTGTTGGGACTTGGCATGTCACAGTGGCAGTGGAGCGCTCTTTTTTTCACCTCTCACTGATCTTGCTTGAGAGCGAAGGCTGGTCTTCAGGCGTGAGAGTAGACTATCTCACTTACCCACGCAACCACAGGGATTATTCTGCCCTTTGTTGGGTGGTGCGTTATTCTTCTGCAATTTCAGACTGAAGAGCTTCAGGAGGTTCAAGCAATCTGTAGTGCCAAGCAGCTCACTCTGCGACCTTTACCGCTGTCTGGGTCGTCAGGAAAACCTGAAATGGGCTAAACCATCGATGTTGGTTCCAGCGCTGATGTTTAAAGCTTCTTATCAGGACAAAATCTCCCGGCTGAAGTGAATAGAGCTGCGTAGATGCTGATCCATGAAGGGCAGCTTTCAACTGTGTGCAAATGCCTGAAAAGGGTTCTTATGAGGTTAGGACAATATGTTAAAACATTACTTTCACACAGAGCTGTGTCTGAACAGGCAGTCTTGGAAGGAACCATGCCCACTTGGGTGAGGGTCCTGCAAAAAGAATCACAAAAAGGCCCATGTTTCCATGTTACGCATGCGCATATACATCAGAACCAGAGAAAGTACTTTTGGTCCAAGGAAGACCTGAAAAGAGAGCCAGAAGGAAATTTCCCCGTCTGCAACCTGGGAGGAAAACATTCAGGAAAATGGCATCCAGAAAGTCATTCATAAGAGAGCGCCAAAACATGGACTTGTTTTCAGCTAAAGAGTAAGCTCAAGTAATGAGAACTGAGACGGGAGAGCTGCAGCCTCCACCGTGTCACAGTCAAAGCAAACAGCATCAAAAGGAAAATCAAGTCAGGGTCAACTAGAGGTCAGTCAGGGGCCAGGCCTGGGGGGTGCAGAAGATAGTCAGTTTCAGCTAAATAGTCAAAGAGTAAATCATGAACAATACAAAGCAACAGTTAGGGCCACTCAGTTATCTGGTATGTAATCATTCAAAGTAACCAAATTCATTTAATTACTTATTGCAAAGTTCCTATCAGGTAGTCTCATCTTAACCAACAACCAGAAAAATCCTCTAGTACTGCATAGCAGGACATGTGTCAAACTGGACTCCCAGCAGTCTGACCAACACTTATCCATGCTGGAACTTCCTTTCTGATTTACTGCTCGTGTTGTTTATGTCATGTCTGCTAAATGACAGAAGCAGAACCACACTGAAGAATCTCTGCATATATTAAATAAAGCTCATTCAGAACTGTTGATTTAATCAGTAATGTAGTCTAGTTTAGTCTCATGGTTTACTCTGATTTGTCTCTCTTAGACTCCAACAGACCCATTCAGGAGCAACACACACAAAACTGAGATCATGATAAGACTGGCTTTCTATTCCAAATATATTGTAAACATAAGCATAAGCATAAAGCAACAAGATGTAAAACCATCTTTAACAGCTGGACTTCTGGTACTGAACAGCCAGAGACCTTCAGGTCATAATAAAGCTGTTTGTTTTCTATCTACATTTGAACTAAAGCAGCATTTAGAAACAAACTTCTAATACTGATGGTAAAGCTGGTTTCATCTACAACAACACGACACACGCATGTACGTGCACACACTCACAGCAGCATTTCTTCCTTAATGATTTTAATGCAAACGTGTGTAACAGAAAAGGCCAAGGCTAACGGTTTAGCATAGTTAGCTTAACTTTGGAAGTATCAATACTGTTACAAATAATCTGCCTCATATTCATGTTATTTTGAGGACATACAGGGCTTAAATGACTTGTTTGTTTACTTATTAAGCGTGTTAACTAAGAGACTGGTCTGTTTACTGGCAGCCATCGCAAGAGTTGGTTCTACTCTTTAAACAAAAGTCATCTGATGTGTATTTTAACCGCTGAGCATATCTGCTTTAATTCAAAATAATGAATTCAGATTAGGGATAAAACACCAGCTGTCAGCAAATAAAACACGGAGATTGTTGTACTTGTGTTGCATTCGCTGAAGTCAGGAAATTACAAAGCTACCTTCTTATTTAATGTCATATAGCGGCTTATTTTTTCTCTTTTGACATCTATTCTGTCTCAAACATTAAAAACGTAGTATTCATCACTTTTTTTTTTATCTATTTATTTTCCTATAAAGCATAGCGTGCCAGAAGTTAACTTGTCTGTATGAACTGTTCAGCTTCCCTGCAGCAGAGCAGAGATGTCTGTGACATTGTTCAGTTGCAGAAGTCTGCAGGAGTGCAAAATTTTATGCATGCTCATAAATGTGGTATAAAGCTAAGCAGAAACAGTGAGTAAATGTTTGGTTGTAGGGCCTTATTCCTTGGCCTGGTCTTGTGTATAATCATTCAGCTCGTATCACTCGATCTGCTCAGGAGTCAGACGTGCCACAGCCACCATGCTCTCCTCCAATCAGCATACAATCAGAAATTCATGCCAGGAAGTGCCCGACACATGTTCATCAAAGCTTCCTGGTAGATAAATCAGATTCATATGTGTAATTAATTAAGAGTAACATATAAAGGATCAGAGAGTAGGCAAAAGTTCCAGGAAGCAGATCCAGGTTTTCCACAGAGAACTGAGTGAACCCAACAGTCTTTCTGACAGAATCAGGGTGCAGCTTATTCCAGAAAACATCATCTGATTCTGTAGTCGGGGTGGGATCTTGCTGCCTGTCGGCCACATCCGTTAGTCTTTTACTTCCAGAAAATCCCACAACTGAAACACAGTCTGAGGACAAGGAGGATCCATCACCTCCAGAGGTCAAAGGTGAAAATCCAGCTCACATGTCCACCATAGGAGCCATATCCACACTGTTCACAGTCACAACCAACAGGGCTCTGCCGGACCCTCTGGTTCTGGGATCTCCGGGCCCCATCAGCAGCGGCCGGGTCCATGCAGCCACATCTGCATATCAGGTTCTGCTCCAGGACTTAGATCGGTCACAGAAGGGAGGTGGAATGATGCTGTAGGTTGTAGGGACCGTTTCTGCTCCAGTCTCCTGACTGACCACGCGTGACACCCAGAACTCTGCAGTGACCCGGATCAAGAACTCACTCTCCCCCAGCCCCTCCTCTGAATCCCCTCAGGCAGGATAGACATTTGAGGTCCCTGTGGACCAAGCTGCATGCTGACAAGGGTTTAGAAGGGAAAGCTGCAATGTGTCCAACACCATACAGCAGACGAGCTTTTGAGACTGAACCATTTGGTCATGTGGTGTATTTTCTTCTCCAGTAAGGGGAAAATAAAGATCATAGCCTCATAATTATAATAGTTTTCTTCTGAATCCTGTGGCAAACATATTATGTGAACCATGTTCTGTGCTGTGAACATCATGTAACTTGAATATTACATTGTAATTGTGTGTGTGAGACTATATTGTCAGTGGATTCATAACTCAGTTCTCTCCTGGGAAAGCTGAACATGATCTTGCTAAGAAGATACACTTGTTCTGAGAACTTCTCTTCTTGCCGTTAGCTCACATTTAGCTAAAGTGAATTTATTGCAAGAGAAATTTACTCTAGCAAAGTTACGTTGGTTCACCATTCCTATTTTAAGGTCAAGAATTTTCTTTTTTTCCTAACATTATGCTTAGTTTCAGCATCCTTCAGCTGCATTATTTATTTCCAGTTTATCTAGATTTATTTAGACATGCTAGGCATAAATTAATAATTGCAGTAGTAAAGGAATAAAAATCACCTTATGAATGTCTGAAAGGGAACAGACAGAAACCTAAGCTTATTGCCTACACAATGTACAGTAATTAACCAGAATAAGTCCCTAATACTATAAATCACATCTCTCACATTTCTGATTTTTCTTTCTTAATATGTTGTTGCTCTTTAAAATGTTCTCAGGTGATAATAAAGAATGCTTTTCCTCAGGAAAAGGTTCCACATTCATACAGGGAGTGGCTTTTATGCTCTTATAAAAGCTTTAGGAAGAAAAGCACAAGCAGCTATTTTACACAGGATTTATATGTTTGTTTCTGCCTAACATGCTATGACATCATCTCCTTCAGTGAGCAGAAGGCCTTTAATGAACACACTCTTTTCCTCACTTCCCTCTCTCATACATTTTTTGTTGTTTGTTTTTTTTTTTCTTACTGCAGTAAATTAGATTTTACACAAACAATTCACTCCAACAGTTGGATGAATGCATGTGAATGGGTCGTGCCCCCACGTTTGTCTACCCCCACACAAGCTTCTAGGCTCTCCTGCGAGAGTCCGGTGTGGCTTCACAAGACGTGGTTTTAATTCTCCACACAATCAGTCCAATCAAGTTTAACACAGGAAATTTTACACAACCACCCCAGTTTCCCCTCACATGAAGACAGAGATTTCAACTTCTTAATGGTGCTGTACATCAACCTCCTACTGCAAAGGAACTAGTTCTGTTTGCAGCGGATGTACACAGAGGTCAATCCCACACCTTTGTAGAATTATCAGGCAAAATTCTCAATGTCTCCAGAAACCAGCCCACACAGTTTCTTCTCTGTTCCTCCTCACTCAAGATGGCTATCCCCTCAGTTTTCTAACTCAAGGTTGGCCTGGTCTTGCTTCTCGAGCTCACAGGACTTACTGACTAATTTACTGGTCTCGGTCTTGTAACTCACAAGATTTACTGGTCTGGTCTTGCTACGTCTAGCTCACAGCACTTACGACTTGGTCTTGTTACTCACGATTTTTAACTTAAACTTTAACCTAAACTTAACTTAAACTCACAGGATTTTATTTATGACGTCAACCTGATCTCGTCTTAAGTTATTCTCTTATCCCTTGAGTTATTCTTTCGATGAGGAGGTGAGGAGGAGAATCCCTGTCACAATGAGAATAATGAAGACAATTGACCACAAAACAGAAAAATATTGTGATTATTAATTAAGATATTGATTATTAATTTGTGATAAATTTCTAGTAATGTTTGACTCCAGTTTGAGTCTGAAAATTAATATAAATTTAGAATAACACTTCTCACCATTGTCTTTTCACACTGGTTCAGAAGGAGTCCTGGCGTAGTCGACCACGGGTGGGAGAAAGACGTCCTGTCCTCTGAAATTCTCTAATTGAGGTTCTTAGGATGAATCTGTGGATTCAGGTGGCCAACCCGTCTAACCCCAACCTGGGCGGACTGACGCAGGATCCCGAGACGAGCCCCCAAAAACTGTGGTGGAAAATACTCTGGTCTTGAGAAGTTGTAATACATCTAAGAGTCAACTGTCTTCTTACAATGAACATTTTATTATAAACTAATACAAGCACACGCTGGAGCTTGGAGAGAGAACCCTCTCTGCAGATGCTGAAGTAACACCCGATTATAAACCATGCTTAACTCCTCCTAGTTGCTGGGCAGACCACAGAAAACAATCATTCTCTTCCTGACCTTTAACCTTAAGCAACTGGTCAACCAAGCAGCTGACAAAAACAGATGTCCTGCAGGAAACTCTTCCTGTCTCAGACTTTGTCTGCACATTCCAGACAAGGATCATATAACTTAAAGAAAGCTTTGTGCATTGACACAAAACACAGCAGGATCACAGCAAATCAATGCATATATGTCTAATACTTAATTCAAACCAAAACCCATAACAATTTTCCCCAACACAAGTTAAACAAAAGCTTTCTTTACAAAAGTCTCCATCTCATTCTCCAGTCCTGGGTTTTCAGAAAGCAGAAAGTCAGCCTACAGTGATTACTATTCATGCAACCAGTTAATCTCTTTTCTCTTTCTCTCTTCCCTTCAGCCACACACTCCCGAATCATGCTTCTGCACAGTCTGAAGAAAGGCAACTACCGGCTGCTGCTGATCATCACTGACTCGGGGTTCCCCCCTTTGTCCAACAGCACAGAGCTCAAAGTTGAGGTGTGCAGCTGTGATAGTCACAGGAAGCCCTGCAGTGGAGCCCCTTCCCACCACATCAACTTTCTCACCCTACTTGTAATTCTCCTGATGATTTACATCCGTAAGTTCCATCACACGAAAGCTTGTTGCATACTCCATGCAAAGGGAGAACGTTTTTCTTGTTCTTGAGTCCCCGAGAAGAAAATGATGACATTTTGTTCCCCGTGGATGTGGTTGAAGGCGATTCTCGTCACATCAGGCTTGCAGAACATTTTTTTCCAAGAAGTATTGTGTGATTGGTCGGACATTTGAGGTGGGCGTGGTGAACATAGAAACCATGAAGCGGACAGTTGCTGCTTCCGCATTTTTGCTGATGCAGGTAAAATGGATTGTTTTGATAAAACAGCTGATCAAGGAGGTAAGAAAGTATGAATATTTTTACAGCATTCAGCATTTAAAGACACAGATGCAGGCGAATGCATAACCCTCCCTGCCAAGGACTAAATTTCTTGTTAAATATGAATTTACCGGGTTCCTTGCACATAAAACCAGACATCGCTCGTTGCAGACAAAGCTTCTTGTGGAGGATGAATAAACCACACCAGAGTTTTCTTTTTCTTGTTGTTGCAGCCTTGAGAGCAAGAATAAAGTTCTCGCTTCTTATGGAGGACGGAACAAGCTTTACCCAACAGTCACAGAAAAGTGGCCTCTTGATCTTGCTTCTGTTATTTAAAACTGAGTCCTTGTGCTGAACAAGTGAGCAGTAAAGTCTCCTGGTTGTGGCTTAAAGGTGTCTTTAATTCAAACCCAAGGCTCTTCTCAGAAAGTCTAAGTTAAGCTCCACTAAAAATGCCATTTAAGCCAAAAAGCAGCATTAAAAATGCAGAACACGTAGTCCATGGCTGAGGAAGTTAAACAGCTAGGCATTCACAGCACTGTTTTCTCTGGTCTGGATAACTTCTTTAAAGTTTATAGTCCGGCTTAATGTCCGCCGGAGGCTTTGTGCAGTGGAGTAGAGTGGTGATAGTAAATGGAAAGAGGGAGACAAGGAGGAATGAGACAAGCTTTGATAGGTGAAAGGAAAAGTGAAAGGGAATGTTTGACTTCAGGCCAAAAAGATGAGGAAGTCTTAATGATTTCATCTTGGTTGTGCTTGTTGGTGTTTGACTGTAGAATGAACCAACTGTCAGTCATTTGACAATCTCAGTCATGTTTTTTTCTGTCTTTCTGCTCTCTTTCCTCCTTTTCTTTTCTTGTTCTATTGATTTTACGAAAACCTGTTCATTTTCTTTTTCATGATAACTACGTGGCAAGAATTATGCCAAGGAATTGAGTGTTTTGGTGCATGTGTGTCCTGGTCTCTGAGAGGGAAGAGGACTCCTTCGCCTTTCTCTTGAGCGATACGTAGCTGACATTCTGTACTTTCAACCATATTGTAAAAAATATGTTGTTGGTTTAGAACTGTAACTCCACATTATATGAGTATAGGCGCAGTCCTTTAAGGCTACGGCTAGTGAGGTTATCCCTCTGTGCACATGGGCATTGCACTGAAAACTTTAGTCCATGTCCACCTACCGGCTGGGCCCTGTCTCAACCTCGAGTATAAATTAGGCTGAGTCCCACAATGGGCCAGCTTTTCTTCAGCCGGTTTAGGAACCGGTGAGGCCCAGGGCAAGTAAAAGCAGACATAGGGGCATGGTGATGCCTACCAAGCTGCATTACAAATTTTTTCTACTGTCATACTTCCAAGCAAAGCTGTGGAAGATGAATTTCCTCTGGTGGAATGAGCCCTGAGACCATCTGAAGGGGCCGATCCAATGACAGCGTGGACACCGGACAGAGCAAGTGAGAATGCACAGTCTCCTCTGACGCGTGAGGAGGAGGGTAAAATTATATAGCATAATCACTCTTGATCTGAAAGAGTTGGTGATGTCTTTTGCAGTGTAGTCTGGGTTAGGACACAACATGGCTGAAGTACTGTCCCCTTGTATTCTGAGGCAGGAAAAAGCCACTGAGAGAGCAGATCAAGTTTTTACTCTCTTTGCCGATGTCAGAGCGAGTAACAGGGCAATCTTCTTGGACAAAAACTTCAGTTTGATCCAAAGGTTCAGAAGGCCCCCCAGTAAGTGCACGTAAAACAAGAGATAAATCCCACTGGGGCACGTGAGATAGATCTGTGTCTCTGTACACCTTTCAGAAAGCGTTTGACCAGGGATGACTGATCTGTCATCAAAACGTTCCTGACAAGATGAAATAGCTGCAGAATAAGTTTAATGGTGCTGAAAGCCAGAATGCTCTCCAACAGCATCTGGAGGAAGGAGAGGACGCAGGGTAGCATACACGTCATGGGATTCACTCCTCTTTCCAGACACCAGCGCTGGAAAGCTGACCACTTAGTATGAAGCTCTTATTGAAGTGGCCCTCACATTCTGGATCGTGCACAAGACTTCCTGAGAGAGTCTGAGTTCTTCTAACTGTTCCCACTTACCGGACAGTCCCAGTGACCTATCTCTGGGTAACTCTGGTTCAATCACCCAGTTCGGAAGAGTGCGGCTGTGCGCCACAGGCGTTGCCACAGTCGGCCTCCTGCATGAGGAGGGTGGGATGCACTCACTGTTGCAACCGCTGTTAAACATCTCTGCTTCTGTCTGTGGTCCCGGCTGTCCTACCAGTGACCAGATATGCGGCTGGGGTGTGAGTCGGTTTGAGGATGTTCCACATGTTTCCTGAACCTCTCTGCTTCTTCAGAGGTGTACCCGAAGAGATCGGAAGTGAGGACCAAACAAGCCATGTGGCCTGATGGAACCTTCCAGTGGCTCCTTCCTCACCTCCTCACGAATGGAGGATGACAGGTGCAGCCAAGTGTTTCTGTGGATCATATGCTGCTATGTAGGGCTGGGTATCATTCAAAATTTTTCGATACTGGTACCGGTACTGATACCTTCACTTCAATACCGGTTCATCAACGATACTTTTTTCGATACTTAACAAAAATAAGTTACACATTATCAATAAATTCTGAGTTTTATTTTTCAGCTTTGGCTTTCTTACACTCAAAAATCAGTTTTCCAACATCAATTTAAATGCAAATTTTTAGTACAAAAAAACAGTTGCAAACAAGTTACAAGGCAGCATCTGGTGCTCATTGCTGCAGACTAAACACCCTCAAATTTTAGTGAGGCTTTACTTAGTAATTCTTTTTCCTACCTGAGAAATTAGCATGTCTGCTTTCTCAGGTAGGAGACAAGCACGCTCCAGGCTGATGGTGTCCCCAGCAGTAGAAAATGTATGCTCTGAGGGTGTGGATGATGCTTGCACACAAAGATGCCTAGTTGCCAAGTTTGATAATATTGGCAAAGTATCCCTCACATTCCACCACCAGGTTACTGGATTCACTGAGGTTAGGGTGGATGGCAGATCCCTGTAATGCTGTATTTCTCTCTGAATTGTCTGTGCGGTGGTTAGAGTACCCTCTTGTCTCCTTTCAACTGCCATGTCCTCGTCCGCAAATAGCTCCTCAAGGGCAGAGAGCTTTGGCTTCTTCTGGAAACAAAAAAAAGGAAAAAAAAGAGAAGCAAAAGACAATCAGCTTTGGTGCCAGTCAATTTTCTTAAAATGATAAATGGGGGAATATATATATATATATATATACACACACACACACACACATACATACACACATTCATGCTATATTACCACTGTTGCTACTGCAGCTGTACAGTCTTCATCAGAGGAGTCATCAGTAACATGGTCACCAGCAATGGTGTCTTCAAGGTTCTGTTTCAAGTTCTGGGCCTGGACCTTGGTCTTTACACCCTCATTCTGTATTCAATAGATTATATGAGTCATATACACTGATATACTACAATGGAAGAGGAAAAGAATACGACCAACAACAATAAACACCTGTTGTGAGGTTCTACTCATGAGCTCCTCCTCTAATCTGGTCCACACTCCATCGGCCACTTTAGACTTGAATCTCGGGTCTAAGGCTGTGCCCTCCTCTAAGAACTGCTTGATGCTCTCATCCTGCACAGCAAAAACATGCTATAGTAGTTATGTCTGTTTGAGTATATTTAATGAAAACAACAGAGAAATCAGAGTTATGTTACACACTTGGTATCGTTTTGAGAGGTCTTCCCAGATCTTCTCCTTTATGGACTGTGTAAAGGAAGAGTCCTCATCAGTGGACTGTAAAGTGCTGCTGGAAAGTGCTGCTGGAGTGTAAAGTGTAAAGTGCTGCTGGAGCTTCCCCAAGATGGGTAGAATCTGGCCCAGAGTTGGACTCCTTTCAGCAGAGATGCAGATGGTTGACGTATAGAGGACCTTCATTACTTTGACAAACTGTTCTGCTTTTCTGTAATCGTCATCAGAAAGTCTCTCCAGTCTGAAAAAAGTACACATTTTTTTTGTAGCTACAGCCTTTTGAGCACTTTAGCTCACATTGATAATGGAATCAGGTAATATCAATGTACTTCCTGATCTACAATACCTGTCCTTCTCCATTGGTTTTTTTAAACGAGGGTCCATGGAAGCTGCCTGGATAGCAGGGAACTGCTCCAGAAATCGCTCCACCATCAGAAACAAGCTGTTCCACCTGTTCTTCACATCCAGAATGACAGCATGTTGTGGAAGACCTAGAGAGAGCATGTGTTTGGTTGTCAAATCGGTTGTCTTTTTGTAGTAGTAGTAGTTCAATAACTGATTTAGCCATGGAATTTTGCTCCAAGTTTAGTCTGTTTCCATTTCCAGACTTACCGAGAAGATGCTGCTTCTCTTTTAGGACAGGTTTAGCCAAACTACACCTCTTTAACCACACCACCATAGCTCTGATCCTTCCTGCCCACCTGGAGACTGCTGGTATAGTGTACAACTTTTGAGCAGCAATGTTTAGAGTATGAGCAAAGCAGCCAATTTTTCTAATGCTCTTTTTTTTTTTACTGCTACATCCATATTAGCTGCATTGTCTACAGTAATGGCAACAACTTTTTCCTTGATATTAAATTCATCAGGAATATCCCCTATTTCCTCAGCTATTACAGCCCCTGTCTGTGATGTGTAGACTGCCCTGGTATGCAGGATTTTCTCCTTCATGGCACCCTCTCTCACATAGTGGACTGAAACAGTCAGGTAGTGGTCCTGTGCCACACTGGTCCAGCCATCTGCGGTCACAGCCACATCCCTGACATCTTGCAATTCTGTCTTGACATTTCCCTTCTCTAATGCAGGTATGAGTGTATTTGACAGAGTGTCTCTGCTGGGGGACTGATATCTGGGGTTTAGGGCCCTTATCATCTCCCTAAATTGAAATTGGAACACAAAACATCAATGACCATATGGTTGTATTATTATTACTGCTTACTATAAAAGTAAAAAAGAAACATCATCTAAGCTGTAGCTGAGAGATAACTAATCAACAATAGCTTTTGAGGCTTACTTACCTCCACCATGGAGCCTCCACTGTGGAAAAAGGCAGCAAACCTTTAACAATAAAGTTTGTAACTGCCCTGTGGCACTCATCTTGTTTTTCTTTTGACAGTTTTCCTTTTTCAGCCAGTGTGAAAGGATTCACATTGGCTGGCCTTGTCTTCCTCCCACCATGGTGAACTGGATCAGCAGTTTCTGTGAGGAGAAAATAAACAAAGCACCTAAAATAAGATGTACTCTTCAACCAATCGACCGACCTAACAGATAACCTCTTATAAAGATGCTAATATCAGTCACTGTTGTTCATTTGTTAGCTTTCTAGCTATATAGCCATAAAATAAAGCTACACAACAATATATCCAGAACGTGATAAAGTGACATTTTAGTCATCTTGGTGCATCTTTTTAGTTGCAGTAACGTTAACATAAGTAAACAAACATAACGTTGGCCCAATTTTGCTAAACTTACCTGTTGTAATCCCAGACACAGTGCCGTCGTCGGTCCGCTTGGGTAAAACGGGGTCCGTTGGTGCAAGTTTTGGAGGCCGCCCAGGCTCTTCAACGTCCTCAGGCGGACTTGAATGATGTGAGGACGACACATGCGGTCCACTCTTCTTGCAGTCAAACACGGAGCAACTTTCTGCCCTTAAACTGATTCCGTGCACATTCAAATGCTTCATCAAATTCGTCGTGTTACCAGCCTTAGCAACTATTTGTTTTTGGCAAATATTGCACCGCGCACTGTTGGCATCAATCTTGCTAAAATGGAGCCACACTTTTGACCTGGGAGGCATTTTTTCCCTGCTTTGAAAACACTCGCGCTATAGTTAGCAACACAAATACACGTGAACCTTGTTGTGGGTGTAACCACACAGTATTGTCACTATGTGCCTGAACCACGTGTGGCATTACAGCCAATCAGCAGCAGCATTGCCAGATCTTGTTCCTGTTATTAACCCTTAAAGGCACCGAAACTTGGCACCGACAGACACGTCATATTTTGATACTGTCCAGTATCAAAGTTTTTCGGTCGGTGTAATAAAAGAACCGAAGTTCGGTACCCAGCCCTACTGCAATGCGAGCAGTGGCAACTGCTGTGGCTGCGCACAGGTTCAAGATGGTGCTGGCTGCATTAGCATTATGTCGTCTGCATGGTCGGCAAGGTGGTCGGGTTTCTCAATCAGCAGCAAATAGAGTACCATGTATCCAAAGAGATACACATCCTCCACGTCATCAACTGACAGAACCACCAGACACATTGGCCTTCACTTGGCCCATGAGTCCAAAACTTTTCCAGCAGGATGCGTGTCGTCAGGACATGTGGGCTCCCCTTCTCCCAATCTCTGGGAGGAAAAAATGTAGGTCAATTGCATTGAGAGACCAGCCGATCAGATCCATGAATATAAAAAGTTAAGGAAATCAGAGATATAAAGCGAGGCTCTGAGTCAGACAGGAAAAAGCAGCAGGGCAGAATGGGGAGGGGGGGGGAGCAGAAAGGGAGCAAAGAAAAAAGTGTCCACCTTCACTGAGAGCAAGAGAAGAACAGGCTAATGCTGCAACACGCTATTTGTTATTTAGCTTTGAAATGTTCTGGTGTTTCATATTTTCCATCTTGTCCTTTTCAACCATTTGATTCCTTCTTTCCCAACACCACAGACAAATGAACACCACAGGAGATCACTCCTACCTGTCGCCACCAAACTGTACTGCTCCTCTTCCTGACATTTGTTCTTAAATATCTGAACTAGAACAATTTAGCAGTGTTTGATACAGTTCAGTTATTATGTGCTCCAGTCATTCTTCTCCATGCTTTATGTAAAACAAACACTTTTACTTTCCCATTTTTAATGTTTCTATTTCTTCATGTTTTCTATGGTAATATTATGTATAATTGTGTTGATCTTTTGGGGTTAATAATATACTGTTATTGTCTTTGTGTTTCTCACACTGTAATCACAGGAAGAGAACACAGTGCCGCTGTGTCCCAGGACATCAGTATGGTGGATCTGACTGAATCCATCAGACACACATCAAGTTGAGGATATTTGGCATTTTTATGATTAGAACTGCAACAGGTGGGCTTAATTTGACCCAGTCTGAACTTTCAAATGAAATGAAATGAAATGAAAAATACTTTATTAATCCCAAAAGGGAAATTCAGTGTTGTAGTAGATAATAATAATAATAATAATAATAATTAGTTTGAGGAGGTCTTGTTCCGGAGGCTGATGGCTGCTGGCAGGAATGATCTTCTGTATCTTTCAGTCTTGCATCGGACCTGAAGAAGCCTCTCGCTGAACACACTTTGTTGTTTCATCACTGTGTTGTGGAGATGGTGTGAAGAATCCTCCATCATCTTCATCAGCTTGAGCAGCATTCTTCTTTGGACAATCAGCTCCAGCGGCTCCAGAGTTACTCCAAGCACAGAAGCAGCTTTCTTGATCAGTTTGTTGATTCTCTTCAAGTCTCTGTTTCTGATGCTACTACCCCAGCAGATGCTGCAAAGCTGACTGCACTCTCTACAACAGACTTACTGAAGATATGCAACATCTTGGTGCAGACGTTCAACGATCTGAACTTCCTTAAGAAGTACAGTCTGCTCTGACCTTTCTTGTAGATGCAGTCAGTGTTGCATTTCCAGTCCAGTTTGTTGTCCAGCTGAACTCCAAGATACTTGTTTTCCTCCACCACCTCTCCCAGGATGGAAACAGTGCTTTGTTTATTCTTGTTCCTCCTGAAGTCAACAATCATCTCTTTTGTTTTGCTGCTATTTAATATAAGATGATTGTCACCGCACCATATAACAAACTGACTGACCAGTTCTCTGTACTCTGCTTCTTGTACATCCCTGATACACCCCACAACTGCAGAGTCATCAGAGTATTTCTGCAGATGACAGGACTCAGAGTTGTACTGGAAGTCTGAGGTGTACAGAGTGAAGAGGAATGGGGAGAGTACAGTTCCTTGTGGTGCACCAGTGCTGCTGACCTCCATCTCAGACACACAACCTTTCAGTCTCACAAACTGTGGTCTGTTTGTGAGGTAGTCATAGATCTAGGTGATTGTGGAAGTATACACCTGGAATATTTGGAGCTTCTCACATAACAAATCAGGCTGAATGGTATTAAAAGCACTCGAGAAATCAAAGAACATGACCCTCAGAGTGCTGCCTGAATGGTCCAGATGAGAGGGTGCTCTCTGGAGCAGGTATATGATGGCATCTTCAACCCCAAGTCCATTACGATATGCAAACTGTAATGGGTCCTGAAAGGTATTTACTTGCTTGTTGAGGTGAGCCAGTCAGAGTCTCTCCAGGACTTTCATGATGTGAGAAGTCAGGGCAACTGGTCTGTAGTCACTTGGTTCAGCTGGTTGTGTTTTTTTATGCACTGGAACAAGGCAGGAGGTTTTCCACAGCACTGGGACTCTATTTTGTCTCAGACTGGTGTTGAAAAGGTGCTGGAGAATCAGACATAGTTGTTTTGAACAAGTCTTGAGAACTCTTGGACTGACACCATCTGGACCTGCAGCCTTGTTCTGGTTCAGTTTCTCAAATTGCCTCTTAACCTGATTGCAGGACACAAACAAGGTGGAGGTCTCAGGATGTCCTGATGTGGAGGGAGATGAAGCTGTGTTCTGGTCCATGACTGAGCTGCAAGGTGACAGATTGGAGGCGTGACAGGAAAGCAGTGGACTTATGGAGGGTGTGTGATCTGGAGGTAGGGGGTGAACTGAACCTGTTGAAGAATATGTTCAGCTCATTAGCTCTGTCCAGACCTCCATCAGGCTGGTCCCCCTTTAACTTGAAGCCGGTGATCTTCTTCATTCCAGACCACACATCCCTCACGTTATTCTGCTGGAGCTGCCTTTCACAGAGGACGTTCCAGTTTGTAGCCTCAAAGCCTCCTCTAAGAGCATCTTCAGCTTCAGCAGACCAGATTGTGATAGTCTTTGTGATGACTGGTTGCTGCTGAACAATGGGCTTGTAGGTGGAGGTGAGAAGAACCAGATTATGGTCAGATCTTCCTAAAGGAGGCAGGGCAGAACAACTGTATCTGTCAGGTTTAAAACCCCTGTGACATGTAAAATAAAGATAGAGACACGGACTTAGAACTCAGTGTAACCTTTGCAAAGGGGAAGAGAACAGTCTCAGAGCTCGCACAGAGACTCCTAACTGTCTTCTTCGCTTGCTCTTCCTCTGCTCAGGCTTTTTATTTGACAGATAATGGCATGACACATGTCATGAGTTCAACACACATTTTCCAGTTAATGTATAGTATTAACTTCATTTACTCCTGCAGCTGCTAAAACAATAAGCATCTATTTTAACAGACTACCAGAAGCAAGTCATGAGTAAAACACGAGGTGCAAAGATAACAATAGGTTGGTATATCTGTGTGAGCCAAGCTCATTAAACATGAGGCACCCTGCTTCACCAGAAAGAATCAATCTTTGTTAAAGTAATCTCAAAAGTTTAACATATGATAAAAGAAAAGATAAGTCATGAACAAATGATAATATATAAATTTTCTAACAGTATCCATTATTCATATTTGCATAAAATAAGTCCAAGATCTTTGGATCTTTATTTTCTTTGGTGGAGCAGCTGACAAACTGCTGGAATTTTGGTAGAGTTGCAGAGAGGGAGGCGTTGTTGAAGTCTCCAGAGATCGCCATGAATGAGTTTGGACTCTGTGTTTGCAGCCGGGCAACGACGGAGCTGATGACGTTACAGGCTGTGTCTGGTGCAGTACCAGGTATTATATAAACCGCTACCAGAATAACACAGGTAAACTCTCTGGGTAAATAATATGGACCCAAGCTCACAGCTAACAGTTTGATGTCGCTTGTGCATATCTTCTCCTTGACAGTAACATGTCCAGGATGACACCAACGCTGGTTAACCAGCACTGCAATTCCACCACCCTTTAGCTTTCCGCTGTGTTGTCTACTGCGGTCTGCACGGACCGTTTTAAAGCCTGGTACAGAAACATTACAGTCAGGGATGTTTTCATGCAGCCATGTCTCGGTGAAGCACATAATACTGCACTCTCTGTATTCTTTTTGAGACCTTGTTAGCATCTCGAGCTTGTCTGTTTTGTTAGCTAGCGATCTCACATTACCCATGACGACGGTCGGGCTCTCTCAGGACCAAATGGAGTAACCATGCTCTACAGAATATTCCTCCTTTTCTTTTTCTCTTCAATCCATTTGTTTTTTCCTCTTTTCCCCTCATCTGTCCTCCTGTCTGTCCTCTGCTCTTCCACCAGGTCTTTAGATCCTGCTGAGACCTCCCATCATCCTCTTTGCAACAGTGAAAAGCATCGACTTATCCTTCTCACATGACCCAGGCTTAGGAGAGAAGAAGAAGCAAGATGTCTTCTCCCCACCATTAATCCAACAAGCAAATACACACACTGCCCATGGTACCACTGCTGTGTAGCACCACTCTGTCATCTAGTTATTTCTTATCTAAATGATTCCTCACTTTTCCTCACTTTTCTTTTTCTCTGCTTCTCTCATTCTTGACTCTTTGACCTTACTCTCTATCTTTACTCTCCTTTCTGTGTTTCATCCACTGTTACTCAGGAGACATTCATGCTACTGTGATCCTGTTGAAACAATTAGTTAAAAACTCTTTGCCAAAACCAATATGAATTCAGAGAACAACATATCATCATTATAAAGCCTGAGGAGGTCAATTCTGCTTTGGACAATGATGATTTTTTAGACCTCCAGGTTTACACAGAGTCAGAAAGCTAAACCCTGTTATGGTTTAGAAAAAATGAGAAAATCGGCTGAAATTTCTCTTCTAGCATATGACATCACGCATTGTAAATCTGACCCAAAACTTTGTTCTCAAAATGTCTGTATACAGATGTGCATGTCAGTGGCTGCCACACTGGGGAGCGTGCAGTAGCTGCATCTGTACTCATCACAATGTTCTAGTTCACTAATTTACATCATTTGCACCTCCTGGAAGCCATTACTTCATCATAGACAAATATTTATTTGCTTGGACTCGAGCATACAAGTGTCCCTCAATGGCCTAATGGTCATACTGGGAGATTGTAGCAATGAGGGACATAAGTTAAAGTCTACTAAGAACATCTTTGAATAAGAATCTGCTGATTGCACCAGCCTCCTCTATAAAATATTCTCATCCATCCATCCATCCATCTTCTGCCGCTTATCCGGGGTCGGGTCGCGGGGGCAGCAGCCTAAGCAGGGAAGCCCAGACTTCCCTCTCCCCAGCCACATTTGCCAACTCTGCGGGGGGGATCCCGAGGCGTTCCCAGGCCAGCCGAGAGATGTAATCCCTCCAGCGTGTCCTGGGTCTTCCCCGGGGTCTCCTCCCCGAGGGACGTGCCTGGAACACCTCACCAGGGAGGCGTCCAGGAGGCATCCTGACCAGATGCCCGAGCCACCTCAACTGGTTCCTCTCGATGCGAAGGAGCAGCGGCTCTACTCTGAGCCCCTCCCGGATGACTGAGCTCCTCACCCTATCTCTAAGGGAGAGCCCGGCCACCCTGCGGAGGAAACTCATTTCAGCCGCCTGTATACGAGATCTCGTTCTTTCGGTCACGACCCACAGCTCATGACCATAGGTGAGGGTAGGAACGTAGATCGACTGATAAATCGAGAGCTTCGCCTTCTGGCTCAGCTCCTTCTTCACCACGACAGACCGGCGCAGAGCCCGCATTACTGCAGACGCCGCACCGATCCGTCTGTCGATCTCACGCTCCATCCTTCCTTCACTCGTGAACAAGACCCCGAGATATTTAAACTCCTCCACTTGAGGCAGGACCTGACTCCCGACCCGGAGAGGGCAATCCACCCTATTCCGGCTGAGGACCATGGTCTCAGATTTTGAGGTGCTGATTCTCATCCCAGCCGCTTCACACTCGGCCGCCAATCGCTCAAGCGAGAGCTGGAGATCACGACCAGATGAAGCCAACAGGACCACGTCATCCGCAAAAAGCAGGGACCCAATCCTGAGGCCACCAAGTCGGATCCCCTCAACCCCTCGGCTGCGCCTAGAAATTCTGTCCATATAAGTTATGAACAGAATCGGTGATAAAGGGCAGCCTTGGCGGAGTCCAACCCTCACCGGAAACTAATCCGACTTACTACCGGCAATGCGGACCAAGCTCTGACACCTGTCGTACAGGGACCGGACAGCTCGTACAAGGGGGTCCGGTACCCCATACTCCCGGAGTACCCCCCACAGGAGCCCCCGGGGGACACGGTCGAATGCCTTCTCCAGGTCCACAAAGCACATGTAGACTGGTTGGGCAAACTCCCATGCCCCCTCCAGGACCCCAGAGAGGGTATAGAGCTGGTCCACTGTTCCGCGACCAGGACGAAAACCACACTGCTCCTCCTCAATCCGGGATTCGACTATCCGGCGGACCCTCCTCTCCAGGACCCCTGAATAGACCTTACCAGGGAGGCTGAGGAGTGTGATTCCCCTGTAATTGGAACACACCCTCCGGTCCCCCTTCTTAAAAAGGGGGACCACCACCCCAGTCTGCCAATCCAGCCGTACTGCCCCCGATGTCCACGCGATGCTGCAGAGGCGTGTCAGCCAGGACAGCCCCATAGCATCCAGAGCCTTAAGGAACTCCGGGCGGATCTCATCCACCCCCGGGGCCTTGCCGCCAAGGAGCTTTTTGACCACCTCAGCGACTTCAGCCCCAGAGATAGGAGAGTCCACCCCTGAGTCCACCAGCTCTGCTCCCTCATGGGAAGACGTGTTAGTAGGATTGAGGAGGTCTTCGAAGTATTCCCTCCACCGACCCACAACGTCCCGAGTTGAGGTCAGCAGCTCCCCACCTCCACTGTACACAGTATTGATGGAGCACTGCTTCCCCCCCCCCGAGCCGCCGGATGGTGGACCAGAATCTCCTCGAAGCCGTCCGGAAGTCTTTCTCCATGGCCTCGCCGAACTCCTCCCATGCCCGAGTTTTTGCCTCGGCAACGGCCGAAGCCGCATGCCGCTTAGCCCGTCGGTACCCATCAGCTGCCTCCAGAGTCCCACAGGCCAAGAAGGCCCGATAGGACTCCTTCTTCAGCTTGACGGCATCCCTCACTGCTGGTGTCCACCAACGAGTCCTGGGATTACCGCCACGACAGGCACCAACGACCTTGCAGCCACAGCTCCGGCTGGCCGCCTCAGCAATAGAGGCACGGAACACAGCCCATTCGGACTCAATGTCCCCCGCCTCACCCGGGACATGTTCGAAGCTCTGCTGAAGGTGGGAGTTGAAGCTCGCTCTGACAGGGGACTCAGCCAGACGTTCCCAGCAGACCCTCACAACACGTTTGTGCCTGCCAGCTCTGACCGGCTTCCTCCCCCACCATCTGAGCCAACTCACCACCAGGTGGTGATCAGTTGACAGCTCCGCCCCCCCTCTTCACCCGAGTGTCCAAGGCATGTGGCCGCAGGTCCGACGATACGACTACAAAGTCGATCATTGAACTGCGGCCCAGGGAATCCTGATGCCAGGTGTACATATGGACACTCTTATGCTGGAACATGGTGTTCGTTATAGACAATCCATGACGAGCACAGAAGTCCAATAACAAAACACCATTTGGGTTCAGAGGGGGGGGGGGACCATGCCTCCCAATCACTCCCCTCCAGGTCTCACTGTCATTGCCCACGTGAGCATTGAAGTCCCCCAGCAGAACAATGGAGTCCCCAGAAGGAGCACCCTCCAGCACTCCCTCCAAGGACCCCAGAAAGGGTGGGTACTCTGAACTGCTGTTCGGTGCATAAGCACAGACAACAGTCAGGACCCGTCCCCCCACCCGGAGGGGGAAGGAAACTACCCTTTCATCCACCGGGGTAAACCCCAACGTGCAGGCACCAAGCTGGGGGCTGATGAGAATGCCCACACCTGCTCGGCGCCTCTCACCATGAGCAACTCCAGAGTGGAAGAAGGTCCAGCCCCTCTCGAGGGTACTGGTTCCAGAGCCCAAGCCATGCGTCGAGGTGAGTCCAACTATATCTAGTCGGAACCGCTCAACCTCGCGCACAAGCTCAGGCTCCTTCCCCACCAGAGAGGTGACGTTCCACGTCCCTAGAGCCAGCTTCTGCAGCCGGGGATCGGACCGCCAGGGTCCCCGCCCCTTGCTGCCGCCCAGCTCACATTGCACCCAACCCCTACGGCTCCTCCCGCAGATGGTGAGCCCACGGGAGGTGGGGCCCATGTAACCCTTTCGGGCTGAGCCCGACCGGGCCCCATGGGCGAAGGCCCGGCCACCAGACGCTCGCTCTCGTACCCCGCCTCCATGCCTGGCTCCAGAGGGGGGTCCCGGTAACCCGCGTCCGGGCAAGGGAACATTCATGCCCAGGTTGGTCGTCATCATAGGGGTCTATGAGCCGTGCTTGGTCTGGTCCCTCCCCTAGACACCTGTTTGCCATGGGTGACCCTACCAGGGGCATAAAGCCCCCGACAACATAGCTGCTAGGATCTTCGGGACGCACAAACCCCTCCACCACGATAAGGTGACGGCTCAGGGAGAGGAAAAAAAAATATTCTCATATTCTTTCAAAATAAATGACTGTTTCTGCTTGTTGTTAAGTATTTAGAATATTTTCTGTGGTTTTCAGCTTTGTGCATTTTCCTTCAACTATTCAGTATTAACATATTCATCCACATTGTTATGCAATAGCAGCAAATGTTTCTAGTAATAAAGAGAAACAGCCTCTCAATAGTAAACCTTTGTGAAGCCATATACAACACTTAAACTGTGCTGAGGTCATGCCACCAGTGTCCTTCGCTGGTCTAATACCTAAGTGGGGGAAAACAGCATTGTCTCGGGAGATGGGAAGTTCAAACCCAGGAAAGAAACTCAATCTCAAACCAAATATGAAAGTACAATCCTACGTAAGAAAATGAAAAGAAATCAGATCAGGCAAATTCTGGCCAAACATATTATAATAAAACTAGTAACCAAACACAAGTATGACAAAAAAATATGTTTATATTTGTCATACATCTGAAAATGTGCACCATTGTTGTCCTGCTAGAACACACTGACTGTTAATGATTTCTCTGTTTCTAGCCATGGCTCTGCTACAGAAATGTACCATAGCTTTATCATTTGCACCAGTGTAGTATGCATCTGCTTCTATGCATACACTTGCTGCTGGTGGTTTAGCAGAATGACTGCGGTTCTGCAGGTTAAATCCATCAAGAATGAGATGCAATATTTACTCTGGAAACCAGCAGAAGTTTTGGACAATTTGCTTGACTCTACAGTCATTTTGTGCTGAAGATGGACAACTCTGCGTGTGGTACATTAAAACATGAAAGCTGCAAAAATACTACATATTTTTTGTAGGTGGAAAGTAAAGGACAAGTTTAAAACATCAGACAAGTACGGCAGACATAACTGCAAGCAGTAAACACAATTATTTCTGCTTTGTCTTCAGCAGTTAGTGACGTGGTTTCTTTCAGCAGAACATACTTGCATAATTCTGCCATCTTGTGGAAATTTCATGCTTCTGCCTGTACACACAATGATCCTTCAGACCTTCAGATACTGACAGTGGTCTGTAAAGTAGTAAAAACATGTGCAGTTTCAGTAAAGTTCACATTCTACTATCAATCTGTTGAACACATTGATTCTACTATTCAGAAACTCTGATGTCGTTTTTTCATGCCGCTTCTGCTTTTGTTGTATTTGTTGTCATAAAGTGCAAAACTGTGTATCTTTATAGTATTGCTGTCAAAAGGAAGAGGAATTACTGTTACCTAAATATTTTATCCATCACTGTGGTATTTAATATTAATTAACTTGTGTGTGTTGTACGTTCTGTGGTCAATAAATGTGAACTTGTGTGTGTTGTGGTTTTTGTGGTCAATAAATGTAAACAAAAACTGTCAATTTAACAATGACTAAACCAGTTTCATGTAAATGTAGGTATTGTTTCTAGTGCAGATGACGTGTTGACTAAGATCTTATCTAGTTGATGACTGTATTTGTGTTTAGGTTTGAGTTTTATCTCCTATCTGGTCTTTGTTCATTTCTTGTAACAAGTCACAAGAAGTTGTGCAGGAAGAAAACAAAGGTTGTGGTTTTGGTAGATAGTTCAGCTTTTTTTTCTATTGAGCTTATTTAAAGAACTTGTGTTTGATGGTTTAAAACCACTTTATAGAATCCATCTGTGATATTATCAGAGAATATGAACCAATCAGAGTTGTTAGATCCAAAGACTCAGGTCAACTAGTCCAGACCAGAGTCCAGACTAAACAAGGAGAAGCAGCATGTAGCTGTTATGCTGCAAACAAGTGAAACAAACTACCAGTGGAGATTAAACTTTCACTAAATGTCGATGCTTTTAAATGCAGGTTAAAAACTCTTCTCATAAAATCAGCACGCTAACTTTTAATGTATCTGCTTTTAATCTATGATTTTTCCTATTTGTGGCTGCCTTTTGCTATGTTTTCATGCTCTTTTGCAACATCTGTAATTCTATTAAAGTTTATGTAAAGCACTTGATTTGTCTTGAACATGAAACGTGCTGTAAAAATAGTGTTACAGACAAAATGACAATCGGAATGTGTTTTGCGCCATTTTAATAAAGTCTTGAATGTTCCACAGTGCTGTTTTACAGAGTATTTTTTCTGTCAATGATGGTGTTATGTGAAAGTGGCTGTGCCAGCATTTACTTCAGTTTTTTGCTTTGTATGATCATATGTTTGACAATGTGACACCAAGTCTCAGGGGCCACCATAGAAAAAACAGATTCATGATTCATCATAATCACAGCATATCTGAAATTACACATCTTTCAGACTTCTGAATGTTGAAATGTGATCCGGTGTTGTTGATGACTGTCAGTTAGCCGTCGGTCATATGATTGATATGAAGAGGCATGAGACTGCTTTATAATCCAACAATGAGTACAACTCTTTATTTCAATGTACATTCCAACCAATATCACATTCCACACAGATACAGCAGGCTTTTATACTCTCTTAGAAATCGGCCCATTACAATACCTACAATACCAAAACCACAAAATACTAACACCTATTTAAAAGCATTAAACACAACAAAGCATAAATATTTACATATACACATCTCTTTCTATATATGTACATCAGTCCGTGACTATCAAACCTTGATACATACATACAACTATTTTATCTTTAAACTATATCCCCCTCCTCATTAATATGGTCCATTCCTGCAGCTCTTAAGCAGGTAGTTGAGCCTACTTTCCTCTTTTAGCTCCTGCAGTTCTTCAAAGAAGACAAGAGGTATGTAGTAACTTTAGCTCTTGAAACGATAACAAAAACAAATGCATAGGAAGTTTTATAATCAAACAATGCTAATCAAAACTTTCTTCACAGAGGAAGGATGGCCAGTCCCCCTCCACAAACCTATCAACATTTGATTTTGAACATTTTCAATAAACAATTGATCAGTGTGCTTACTCATTGTCATCACATACCTTTTGCATCAGCTATAAAACAATACTTGGTGATGGAGTCACACATCTCCATCACAATGACCTGTTAACAGGAAGACAGTGGGTGTTTCTCAATTCAGGGTCTGCACACTTCCAAGTGTGCATACTGCGTAGGCAACGAAGTGTTCTACGTGGTCTGCACACAAGTGCACTTACTGCCAGTAAAATGAGACTGCCTCTCTAGTGGACGAGAATTACCCATAGTGCTTCAGTTCAGCCAAGTTTATCTAATTACTGATCCCATACTGCCACAAAAAGACACAAAAATATGTTTTTAAATGACAGAAAATGGTGCCAGTAATTAAACTTTGATTTATTTTCATTTTCCTTTATGTGTAAATAACCAACATGAGGCGGTTTATACAGCTCTCCTCTGGCTGACAGCTCATCCTATCAAGCTGACGTTAACTTCAGTGGAAAATAATCCTTGTTTGACGCATATACAGTCGTCCTCATATGTATTCATACCGTCCCATTAAAGAAGGAGAAAACAGCTGCCTGGGAAATAAGCTGAAATTGACAATAGTACTAATAAATAAGTGTTATGAAAACCATGACATTATTTTCTAATTCAATAGAAATGGTTCAATAGAAATATTTTTAACAAACCAAATCAATAAGATAAAATAACATATGGTACATCACTCAAACTAATTATATATATATATATATATATATATATATATAGGCAGCTCTGCAGCATTGGCAATCTAAGAATACATAAGTTCCTTTCAAACTGCAGTGAGGTGCTCGCATCCATTCCCAAGGAAGAGTTTGCAGAACCGACTCAAAATAAAGATTTAGCTCTGGGTGAGCCACAAATTGAGAGAGCTCTTGGGATTAAATGGTGTATTACCTCAGATCAGTTCAGATTCAAAGTGGTAGTCAATGAACAGCCATTCTCTAGAAGAGGAGTCCTGTCAACCGTGGCATCTATCTATGACCCACTTGGATTTGTAGCTCCATTTATTTTGGTTGGGAAACAAATACTTCAGCAGATGTGTCATGATAAAGCTGGATGGGATGAACCTCTGTTGGATGAACTTCGACCACACTGGGAGTCCTGGCTTTTTGACTTAAAGAACTTGGCTGATGTCCCAGACAACTTTGGTCAAGTTCAGCGGTTTGAACTGCATAATTTCTCAGATGCAAGTGTTTCAGGGTATGGTGCATGTTCCTATCTTAGAGTAATCAATGTGTTAAATCAGATTCATTGCTCTTTGGTTATGGGCAAGGCTAGAGTGACTCCTTCAAAGGTAACAACGGTTCCAAGACGTGAACTGTCTGCAGCTGTGGTTGCTGTACGAACAAGTGATCTCCTCAGAAAGGAGCTGGATGTGGAGGTTAAGGAGTTTTTCTGGACAGATTCAAAGGTTGTCTTGGGTTATGTGAACAATGATGCAAGACAATTTCACATATTTGTCGCTAACCGTATTCAACGTATCAGAGAGAGTACAAATCCAGATCAGTGGAGATATGTGACCTCTGACGAAAATCCAGCTGATCATGCGTCAAGAGGCCTCAAGGTCAGAGATCTTGTCGCTTCCAATTGGTTGAGTGGGCCAGATTTCCTTTGGCATGATGATCTTCCCAGTGGTGACATTATGGTGGGAGATATAACAACTGAAGACCCAGAACTGCGTAAAGCCTTTGTGTGCAAGACCTTGACAACACAAGACTCAATGCTCAGTCGCTTCTCAAAGTTCTCCAGCTGGAATAGGTTGGTCAAAGCTGTTGCTAGACTCAAGCGCTGTGTTAAAGAGTTCAAGGGCTTGACAAAAAGAACCAATGAGGCTTCAAGTCTTGAAGAGAGAAAGGAAGCGGAATTTACCATCATAAGTATTGTTTAAGGCGAAACATTTTCTGTGGAGATCCAAACTCTTCAGCAGAAAAAGGAGATGACAACAAAGGACATGTCCAACAGGCTGCACATGCTGAATCCTAGGAGGTCGATTGGAGAACTCCACCTTCCATCCACATGTCAAGCATCCAGCAATCTTGCCACATAGCAGCCATGTATCAAAATTGTTGATTGAGCACTATCATCAAAAGGTACAACACCAAGGTCGTGGCATAACCATAAATGCACTACGATCGCATGGCATCTGGATACTTGGATGTAGTCGCGTAGTGTCTTCCTATATTTACAAGTGTGTCAGATGTAGATAGTTTAGACGGCGTGCTGAGGTCCAAAAAATGGCAGACTTACCTCATGAGCGAGTAGAAACAACTCCTCCATTTACCTATTGTGGAGTGGATTGTTTTGGCCCGTTTTGTATCAAGGAGGGAAGAAAGGAGCTAAAGCGCTACGGTCTGCTGTTTACTTGCTTATGTTCTCGTGCCGTGCATATAGAGGTACTTGATGATATGACTACTGATGCGTTTATCAATGCCCTTCGTGCTTTCGTTGCTCTACGGGGTAATGTTCGCCAACTCCAGTCAGATCAAGGCACTAACTTTGTTGGTGCAAAGCGAGAGTTTCTGGAAACTGTAAGGGAAATAGATCATGAACACCTGAAAAAACTGGGTTGTGAGTTTGTAATGAACGCTCCATCTGCTAGCCATATGGGCGGAGCCTGGGAAAGGCAGATTAGAACAGTTAGAGGTGTTTTGACATCCATCCTTGACAAGTCTTCTGGAAGACTTGATACTTCATCCCTGCGTACCTACCTTTATGAGGTCATGGCCATCGTTAATAATAGACCTTTAACAGCACACCTACTTAATGATCCCACTGGACCACAGCCTCTTACACCCAACCACATTTTGACGATGAAATCTTCTGTCATCTTGCCTCCTGCTGGGCACTTTGTAAAGGAGGATGTTTATCTTCGTAAAAGATGGCGTTGAGTTCAGTATTTGGCTAATGAGTTTTGGTCCAGGTGGAGGAAGGAGTACTTACTGAATCTGCAGCAGAGACAGAAATGGCACAAGACGCGCAGAAATGCACAGATCAATGACATTGTGATTCTGTTAGATGAATCAGTGCCGCGAAATGAATGGAGGCTAGCTAAGGTCTCCAAGGGATATCCTAGTGATGATGGACATGTCAGGAAACTGCAACTTCTGATGAGTGATTCAGCCCTTGATGAAAAGGGAAGAAGGCTTATCACTGTTCCGTGACCAGGACGAAAACCACACTGTTCCTCCTCAATCCGAGATTCGACTATCCGACGGATCCTCCTCTCCAGGACCCCTGAATAGATATTACCACGGAGGCTGAGGAGTGTGATTCCCCTGTCATTGGAACACACCCTCCAGTCCCCCTTCTTAAAATTTGGGACCACCACCCCAGTCTGCCAGTCCAGCGGGACTATCCCCGATGTCCACGCGATGCTGCAGAGGCGTGTCAGCCAGGAAAGCCCCACAGCATCCAGAGCCTTAAGGAAGTCCGGGCAGATCTCATCCACCCCCGGGGCCTTTGAAGGAGGTTTATTCATATGTGTACTTACTCTCATCATATTTTTTGAACATTCACACTTTTATATAGTCATGCAATATAATTTCTTATTAGTAAAATACATAGGCTTGCTTTCAAGGCTGAACCTCTCTCAGCTGCAGACTCTAGCAGTGAGAAGATATAGAACAGGACGCTTCCACGGGCGTCTCCTCCAAAACAAGAAACAGATGGTGCTGCGCCTCAGATAGTGAGGAGAGCAGGTTATGACTAACTTCTGAGTCTCCATGTCAGCAAGACCGAGAGTAGAAAACAACTCCTCATGAGAAATATCTTGTGTGAGAAAGAGAATCTTCCCTGTGTAACATATTATGCTTGCTGTAAGACTCCACCTATAATCTCTGAATAAAAACAGCCTGTTGAAAAGAGGAGGCAGACTCTTGCTGCAGATTCTGTGGTGTACGGAGCTGCACAAGACTCTCCCTTTGCAAAGGCAAAATAGAGCTAGAAGAGTGTGATTTTATTGAGTCTGATTTTTCTCGTCCGGCATCAGGCGGATCCTGAACCTTGGAGAAGGCTGAAGGTTCTTCAGCGCTCCAACACCTTGCTGCCAAGGAGTTTTTTAACCACCTCAGCGACTTCAGACCCAGAGATAGGAGAGTCCGCCCCTGAGTCCCCCAGCTCTGCTTTCTCATTGGAAGACGTGTTGGTAGAATTGAGAAAGTCTTCAAAGTATTCCCTCCACCGACCCACAACGTCCCGAGTTGAGGTCAGCAGCTCCCCATCTCCACTGTACACAGTATTGACGGAGCACTGCTTCCCCCTACTGAGCCGCCGGATGGTGGACCAGAATCACCTCGAAGCCGTCTGGAAGTCTTTCTCCATGGCCTCGCTGAACTCTTCCATGCCTCAGTTTATGCCTTGGCAATAGCCAAAGCCGCATGCCGCTTAGCCTGTCGGTACCCATCAGCTGCCTCCAGTGTCCCCACTCTTTCTTCGGCTTGATGGCATACCTCACTGCTGGTGTCCACCAACGAGTTCTGGGATTACCACCACGACAAGCACCAGTGACCTTACAGCCACAGCTCCGGCTGGCCACCTCAACAATAGAGGCACGGAGCACAGCCCATTCGGACTCAATGTCTCCTGCCTCACTCGGGACATGTTCGAAGCTCTGCTGAAGGTGGGAGTTGAAGCTCTCTCTGATGGGGGACTCAGTCAGACGTTCCCAGCAGACCCTCACAACACGTTTGTGCCTGCCAGATCTGACCGGCTTCCTCCCACCATCTGAGCCAACTCACCACCAGGTGGTGATCAGTTGACAGCTTCGTCCCCACAGAAGTCCAATAACAAAACACCATTTGAGTTCCCAATCACTCCTCTCCAGGTCACACTGTCATCGCCCACGTGAGCATTGAAGTCCCACAGCAGAACAATGGAGTCCCCAGAAGGAGCACCCTCCAGCACTCCCTCCAAGGACTCCAGAAAGGAGTCTGTCATTCGATGCATAAGCACAGACAACAGTCAGAACCTGTCCCACCAACTGAAGGCGGAGGGAAACTACCCTTTCATCCACCGGGGTAAACCTCAACGTGCAGGCACCAAGCCGGGGGCTGATGAGAATGCCCACACCTGCTCGGCGGCTCTCACCATGAGCAACTCCAGAGTGAAAGAAGGTCCAGCCCCTCTTGGGGGTACTGGTTCCAGAGCCCAAGCCATGCGTCAAGGTGAGTCCAACTATATCTAGCTGGAACCGTTCAACCTTGCGCACAAGCTCAGGCTCCTTCCGCACCAGAAAGGTGACATTCCACGTCCCTAGAGCCAACTTCTGCAGCCGGGGATCGGACCGCCAGGGTCCCCATCCCTTGCTGCCACCCAGCTCACATTGCACCCAACCCCAACGGCTCCTCCCACAGATTATGAGCCCATGGGAGGTGGGGCCCACGTAACCCTTTCGGGCAGAGCCCGATCGGGCCCCATGGGCAAAGGCCCGGCCACCAGACACTCGCTCTCGTGCCCCACCCCCAGGCATTGCTCCAGAAGGGGACCCTGGTAACCCGCGTCCAGGCAAGAGAACATTTATGCCCATGTTTGTCGTCATCATAGAGGTCCATGAGTTGCACTTGGTCTGGTCCTTCCCCTAGAGACCTGTTTGCCATGGGTGACCCTACCAGGAGCATAAAGCCCCAGACAACATAGCTGCTAGGATCTTCGGAACACACAAACCACTCCACGATAAGGTGACGGCTTAGTGAGGGGGTAACTCAGTAATATATATAAGTGTTCATATTAACTCTGTAATATGAACACTTATGCAAAATAAATAGAAAAATAAAATAAAACTCAAGAATGTCAAGGGGATCATTAGATGTAGATTGATGATAGATTCTCTATCAAAAGGTCAAAGTTAACTCATTGTTACCTGAAGGCAGATTTGTTATGCAATAACAGGAGATTTACAGGTACTTGTCATAGAACTGTTTTGTCATGTAACATGAACATGGCTTGAAATATTATGCAGTACATGTTTATTTATTCATTTTACTCTTTTGTTTCTATAGGTAGTTTTTTTTTTAAAATGTCCTTTAAAAGAGAGAATCATTTAAGTATACCTGGAACATGATGTGCAATACATGAGTTGACCACTCTGTCTCACTAAATTGACGTGTGAGTTTTGAGACACAAAAATGTTGTCAGTCCATCTGCCATGTTGATGACTTCATGGTCCTGCAAGTGTACCAGGGCCTGTTTTATGGAATAGTTGACTCGATTGTTCACCTCAGGCCACATCCTTTCCACTCGGTGATTCTATTGTACAGAAAACACACACAAAACAAAAACCCATGCACGTGTCATAAAAGGAATATAGTGTATAACGCAAAACCCTTTTTTTTTTTTGGCTGTGGTGAATAAACAGAGAAATTGGGGACATTTAGATGACTACTGAAAATTGGCTACTTCCTCACACTGATTTCTCCACAGTAATTTATGTGTCTGTTCAAATGTGAAAGCAGTTGATATACAGACCCCAGTCTGGAGTGCAGCTGATAATTAGTCTTGCAAAAACCTTACCCTTGTTGATGTAGTTTGGATGTATGGTGGCCTGCTGAGGTTGTGCCTGTGTCCTGAGAGCTTCTCCTGCATGTATAAACACATGTAGAACTCCCTGCCATGATCAACTCTTAGTTGGTCCCACATCCCGTGCTTAATCACAGCAGATCTGCAATTAAAAGAATGTGTGTGCATGACTGCACTTGGTTTAACTGTTCCAGTTTCAAAACATTAAATTAAAAATATACAGTACAGAAATATTTACAATTGTATCTTTGATTCTGTAGTCATCTGTAAACTTCTTCATAAATCACAAGGTTATTTTTAACTGGAATAGTAGCATGAGCAACAACTTTTAGATTTAGATTACGTGATCCCTGGAAAAAAGAATGACATTAATGCAGACATCCAGATTTGCCTAATTGGTCTGCAGTTTTTCTGAATATGTTTCATGACCAATATATGCATTTTAATTTTTTTTTAACATACAAATGTTATCAATGAAAAATAAATCTGTTCATCGGTTATATGCATGCTCATCTAAGCGTGTCTGAGAGTTTTGTCCCTGCACCAGCCTGTCAAACCTGACTATTTCCAGTCTGGATGGAGTTTCATCATTGTTTCTTATCATCCCACCATGGTCTGAGTCTTAGAGCTGTGGTGTGGTGAAAACCTGACTGGTCGAAAGAGCAGGTATATATTGTCAGGAAATTGTGGAACTGCTTTTCTTACATTATTACTAAGAAAGAGGAGGTTTGATATCAGGCTGTAGCTGCTCCTGAGAGAAGAGTCTTAAGTTTTCCTTTTTTAGTAGTGACTTGATGACGGCTGATTGAAGGGTCTGAGGGGAAGGACTGGAAAGCAGAATTATAATTTATAGAGTGAAGCCATGCATCCTGAAACATGCTGGAAAAATCCTGTTGTCAGGGCAACAAGACACAGCAAGCAGTGTTTTCAGATTTTCAGATTTTGTGCCATGGTACGTGCCCTGATTTAAGAGGTCTTTGTCGTAGTTTAATTTCAGGAGCTAACACAGGAGTTAAGTGATAAGATCATATAAGAGCAACAAAGACAGAAGACAGATATTTTAGAGTTTTATGTAAAATCAAATGATACAGTTTCATGGAAATATGAGCTCCAGTTTGTTCTGAATTTTTCATTTACTTTAATTCTGGATGTTGTTGGTCTGACAGGTTCTTTCCACATAGCAGTGCTCAGAAGGGCCTGGAGAAGTTAATACCAAGCACATTTTAATACTGAAGCTGGTTTACCATAAGGATGTGGGGGAGTGTGTGTGGTATATAAAAAAAAAAAAAAAAACAAAGGACAAAAATGTCAAATGTGAAACTATATAAAAGATAACTAATAAATAATGAACATTAAAAATATCTGACTGGAAATATGTTAATTTTTTCAAACACACCAAATAAGCAATAAAGCAAATATAGCCCAGACATGAAAGGGGATAGTAATGCAAAGGCTTGAAATAAAGCTGCTGGACTCTGGCTCCATCTGGTGGGAGCAAACTGAAACTGCACTGCCTACCTTGTACGTGTGAGTGACCCATGGACAGAAGTGTCAGATTAATCATCAGTGCTTCTAATGCAACAAGGAGCTTGAAGAAGAACTAACCCTATGCATGTAGAAGTTTACAGAGACACTCAGGAATACAGCTTAAACTTGAACAATGTATCACACTCCAACAAAGATTTCTTACACAGTCACGTGTACCTGATCAACTACAAAAACATACTCCAAAGAAACATGCACATAAAACACAGAATAAGTAGACAGTTTAAGCACACAGTACCTAAGCAGGCTCTATTTTGTATAGGCTTCACCCATTAAGGCATCACTCGTGGATTTATCCACCTACTGGGTGGGCGCCACCTCTGCATCCTCGACAGTAATCTGCTCTGTGAGTGTGAAGGTTACTTCGGTCTGCAACATACCGTGTTGGTGCTCACTCCTCAGACAACCTATTCATTAGACCTATTCAAATTTGATCTTTTTCATCAAACACTTACAAACTGATATTATTTCCATTCTCCAAGGTCTAAATGAACTAAATATACCAGTTACTTTGATCTTGGACCTTGGATATGCCTGCCTCAAGAGCCATATAGTTTTATTGTTGAGGTTTTTCAAATACAATGCAAAATCTGGGATATTATGTCCTTGTTTTCATTGTGCCTTCCCAGAGGTTGATGCTATAGCATTGAAAGTTGTACCAAATGAAAGCTAATAAAATGTTCTTGCATATGGCTGTAAACACATTAACACCTGTGTGAATTTGAATTAATCTTAATGCACAATGTCAAACGTTCATATTTTTTTTATGCTTGGAACGGATGACATCATATGATAATTTTATCTCAAAATTGTTACTTTTAATGCATATACATCACATTTTTATCACTAATCATGTTTCATCTCTTTATTTCAGATTGTCAGTTAAGATTGATTTGTTAAGATTTGTGAACTGCTGACATCATGGCATCTGGAAGACAACTACGCAGCGGGAAAGTGGTCAGCGAAACAAGTGAAGAGGATGAAACAACTGAAAACAGAAGAAAGGTGGCAACTCCAGGCACAATGTTTTTCAGTGATGTGTATCTCATTTGGCAACCCAGCTCCAGCATCAGTGGCTGTCAACTTCCTACTAATTGCCAGGCGTTCCAGTATTTCCTTCATTTGAGGAATGAGAATCCTAACAGTGACAATAGGTCTCTAGCCCATGATACAATACAGCAATTCGCATTATCAGTGAATATATTACAAATGTACCTCCAAATTATACATTTGTGAAACAGAGAGTGTGCATGTCAGAGTATTGAGACTGATCTGGCCTCATAGAGAACCTGAGACCACCTGCGAACTGATGCACAGACCAGAAAGAAAAAAAAAAGAAATAAGAGAAAAAGAAAAAAATAAATAAACCCAAACCAAAGCACACAAAAAACAGCCAAATGATAATAATGTATATATATATATATATATATATATATATATATATATATATATATATATATATATATATATATATATATATATATATACACACATATATATATATATATATATATATATATATATATATATATATATATATATATATATATATATATATATATATATATACATATATATATATATATATATATAAAATGATAAATAAAGGATAACAGAAGAAAAAAAAGTTACCAGTACTTTACCACAATTATGGATATCTAACCAAAAAAATACATATGGGGAAAAATACCGATAAATGGAAAACACTAAAGAAATCAAGGCGAGGAAAAACTTCATCATAAAGAAAAAAAACACATAAAAATCACTAAAAATTGACCAAAGACCTTCAACCTCGCTGGAAGACCTAAAAGGTAAAGCAGTGTCACCAAACACTGCCTGGGGAACACAAAGAGGAAAACACTTATCGACAAAAACCTATTCAGTCAAGTGAGTTTATTTATCACTGTTTGGAAAATAGAGGTGTATTCAGTCAGTAAGTCATTATCTGACCCACTTAGTCCAATTCAGGGTTGTGGGGAAGCTGGAACCAATCCCAGCAATCATTGGGTGAAAGGCAGGTACACCCTGGACTGATCGCCAGTCCATTGCAGTATAGGTATATAATTTTGCGGCAATATTTTAATTTTGTTGTGGTTTGCTGTCTGAGACCCTCACTTCTCTCCCTTTTGCATGTCTTCCAACTGCTGCTGACTGTTAAGCAACTTTCTCACCAGCAGCAGGTAAGAAGTGTCCCACCACAGAAAGGCGACACCTGGGCGGCTGCCCATGTCGCCCATATCAAAAACCACCACTGGATGTAGTCACCTTCGGAGAAGTGCTCAACACAACCCACAGAGTTGACTGATACCCAACAACTGGTGAAACACTGCCTTTTTTTTTACCGCACAATTCTCACCAAAGCCCAAAACGCTTTTTTTTCTGCTCTGAAAGTCTATGTACACAATGTCCATACAAACTGGAGTTCGAACAACCCCCACATAGGAGTTTGCCATTTCTCATTAACTGCAGCTGTTGCATAAATAACAGGTGATGAACTCGACCTCTTACCACGTAATGCGTCATGTGACTCTAAAGCGCCACATTATTTTGGAAGCACAGTATTTTTTCCTTGATTTCAAACTTTGTAACGATGCTATTTATTTTGAAACCCAAAAGAAAAAAGAGACGTACATTAAAGATGCTCTTTAAACAAAAATGTAAGTAGTTCCTGTATTTGTCCAGCAGATGGCGATAATGTAATTGTAAAACATCAATGACACTGTTAGGCCATACAGACATAAGCTAGCTTCGAACAATGGTAAATACACAACAATGCAAGACATGCTGACCAAAGAGATCATGAAATCTAGCAAGGATGACAGGTGTCTGGATAGCGCAAAGCTAATCAAAGAACTCCTCACAAGGAACAGGGAACAGTGTGCCTCCGAGACAGGGAACTTGTCAGATTACAGTCTCAAGTCTGCAGGACTGAGGTCACTGCAGAAAAGTCCAGCAAAAATAGTCCCTTTCCCAGCAGTTGTGTACATTCTAGAAAGAAGAAGTACAACGGAAAGTGGTTGTACAGGGCAGCTATAAAACCCACAGCTGTCAGACAGTCGCAGAGGGTGGACAGTACCCCCTAATCTGGAAAGACGCAGAGTGAAAGATCACACAAGATCAGAAAATTCAAAGGAAAGGAAGATAGGGAGACATTGAGAAGACCTAAAAGAAGGAAGGGATTATTGAACAAACAAACGCATGTTGAATGCTGACTCATGTAACGAATTTGGATGACCAATCTGACTTTGATACATCAGACCAGGAACCAGACAGGAGATGACTTGATAAATACATTTTAAATATATGACAAGATCTGAAATGTCGTTTTGTGTGACTAAAAAGAAACCATCTGTACCCGACCCCCACAGTGCCCCCATGAAACTTTATTTAGAGGGTCGAGCTGATGGGATATGTGTCTCACCTGATGAGCCACCTTCCACACTCCTGCTGTCATGTATACGTTCTAATTCAGATCCGAAGGAGAAGAACTCTGCAGTCGCTCCATATACGTCAAATTTCTTTTTTGTTGTAAAAAAAAAGGCGGATCAGTGCAATGTGTTATTTTGATGTAATTTTATTGCTTTTATTCCTAGTTTTTTTCCTGTTTACATATATGTATGCAGTTTAGTCTTTGTCCATGTGATGTTTTTATGTGTGCGCTCCAGGCCCTGTGATGGACAGGCGCCCCGTCCAGGGTATACCTGCCTCTCACCCAACGATTGCTGGGAAAAACTCCAGTTTTCCCCTAAATACTCCTAAGCAGTTGAAAAATGGATGAATGAGTGAATTAATCAGAACCAGAGAATTAAGGAAACTTTTCCCATCAGCCACTGCGTGGCCAACATCTTGATGTAACAGTCGTAATTATGGAATGACCCTTTAAGAACACTTTACCTGTCCACTACTGGTGATGTCATCGGACAGCGCCGAGCAGATTGGGACGTCGCCTCGTGGAGAATGAATGGACATTTCTCTTGAAGAACGCTCGTTTTGGTTCCCGATCTCATGGTAATGGGCGGGTTGTGTAGCCTCTGTGTTATTCATGTATGATAAGGCAGTAGCCGTCCACCCGGGCTTTATAAGGTTGGTAAGTTTAATAAACAAGGAGCACTGTGGAAATCCAGTACCAGTGTGTTCGTGAGTTACTTATCGTCACGTTTTTGCTATGTAGCTATCAGGTTAGCCTACCGCCCACACACAACCCGTCACCATTACAGTGACATCACGTTGCCAAGTCCCATAATCAAAATATTCTTGGATAGCAGCAGCTATGTTTGGGCTACGGGCATAGACTGTATATAAAAAGCTACGGGTTACGTCTATGTTTTGAAAACTACACAACAACTTCCGGTTCAAAAGCCATCTGGCACCATCAGTGATTTCTCTTGTTGCCCGCTGATACCTACCTCTTCCGGTCTGTTAATGTCGTTGTGCTAAGTTTGTTGTCGTTTTTTATTTGTCATTGTGTTTTATCATTTTTTTGTTGTGTTTCTTTTTTTTTATTTGTTGTGTTTTTTAGAATGTTTTGTAGTGTTCATTAAATTTGTGTTTTTTTTTATTTGTCGTCGTGTTTTTTGTAATTGTTGTTGTCATTTTAAATTTTTTGCTGTTTCTTAATTTGTTGTTGCGGTTTTTTTTTTGTATTTGTGTTTTTTGTTTTGTTGCTGTGGTTTGCACTTCAGGGCCACCGTAATTATATCTGTAAAGGAAAAGTACATTTGCTCAGCAGAACACGGCATCCAGACCATCATTCTGCTGCTTCAGTGCAAAACAAGACAAAACTGAAAAAAAAGAATGAACAATTAGCGCTAGCCAATGGATAAAACTGGTTACTGCTTCCAACAGGTTGTAATAACATAGTGTTCATTTTCATTCTCTTTTTGATGATTTTTTTTTCATTGTGTTTTCATTGTGTTTCTCTCTGTTATATATTTGGTTCCTTTTACACCCACTTTGCATTTTCTAGTCTTTGAAATCTTTGTCATGAATTTTCTACTCAGAAAAAGGAAGACCTTATATGTTAAACATTTTATTCAATAGTTAAAAAATCTTGTGGCACAAGGGCTGCACATCACCACACTGCCTCCTCTGTGTTTGGCCATCATTATAACACTCCGGTTACTGACACATGATGGTTATAAAATGATGTAGCTGGTTTTAAACAGGCTTTGATGTGTCCACTTCAGCTCATCAGTAAAGTTGGGATTTAGTAACTGAAGGCTTTCTCTCACAGGCCCACCTGCTTGTTGCTCAGTGGTTAAAGTTAGTATCTAAAACTGGCAGGTTTATTCTAAATGAATGCGTTTTAAAGCCCAGTAGTTTCTAGATGAGTTGAGTTCAACAATGTTTTCATCTTCCTCAAACTCAAAAGCTTGCTTTTTGTACTTTCAGTTTGACATGAAATGAAAGAAACTTTTTTTTTTCTAAAGAGAAAAAGTGGTGATTTACTACTTTTTCTGCACTCAGATTTATTTGTACTGGTTTATTTGCACAGGAGACGTTTTCTATAATCATATAAAACCCACAGTGAGGCGCGACCGAGTTGTACATTTACCTTTTGCTGCAACAATGGCACTGGGCTGTTTGGGTTTTTGCTTTGTGTGTGTGGAGTCTCTTCAAAAAGTAAATGTTGCAGTTTGCCTTGTTTTTTCTGTGACAGATGGTAACTTTTATATGATTCTTCTGGTTCAGAACAGTTCAACATTACATAAGTATCTTTTCACAGTTAAAGTCACTTATAAATCTACGTCTCAGTCAGAAGATTTAGTACTTTATGCTACTATTTTTAGAAATGTATTGCTAACATTACTTGCATTCAGCTGGAGTTAATAAGTACATATAATACTGCAAAATAATTTCATAAGCTAGTTTAGAAATTTCAGTCTAGTTTACACTGGATAAAGTAAACCAAGCAGCACAACTTCATGCCAGGTGGAAATGAAATTTCAGCTAACACGACATGAAAACTGACACTTCTGGCATTTTCAGTGTCTGTGGCTTTGCAGCTTCCTCTTAGGAGGTGGTTTTAGGTGTGATCTTGCGAAACTGTGTGCGCGAAACAAAAAACGGGAAATTAACAAATGCACAGACTCATTTTATTGGGACTATCGTGACTTTCAGTGCTGTCACTGCCATGATGGTGCATGGTGTGTTCGTGTGTCTGATGTTATCATGTGGATTTTTTCCAAAAGGTAAGATGAAGAAGCATCAGCTTGTACTGTTGTTTTTACCCTTGTTGCTAGTAACCGTTGTCGTTATATTGATTTAAAGTACAAAAGCCTAAATAAAATCCTCATGAGACATGTTTGCATGTGGCTGTTGTCATTCAAGGTGTTGAGCGGCCTCTTTAAAAGCTCAAATTCACAGCTGAAATAAACCAGATGTCCTTATTTCTGTGTCTAACTTGTATTTAGTCTGTGCAGGTCGAACAGAGCTGGTAGTGACACAGGAAACTGTCATGGCAGCAGTGGGAGGAGAAGCTCACCTCAGCTGTCAGCTCAGAGAAACAAAGCACATCCTTCAGGTCACATGGCAGAAAATCTTACACAATGAGGATAAAAACATGGCAACATTCAACCCAGTTTTTGGACAGATGGTGAATCCAGACTTCAAAGAAAGAGTTGAGTTTAAAGATCCTGAACTGAATGAAACCTCCATAGTGATCAAGAATATAACAAAGGAGGATGAAGGCTGTTATGTGTGTTTGTTCAGCACCTTCCCTGATGGAGCTGTGACAGCTACAACCTGCATACAACTCTATGGTAAGAACCTGACAGCATTAGATTTAAAGTGTTTAACTTCCATTCTGGTTATGATGATGTTTGTTTCCTCTGCAGAGCTGCATGAACCCGTCCTTCATGTCAGAGAATCAAACTCTGCAGAGTCAGATGTGTCCTGTTCAGCTACAGGTCGACCTGCTCCCACCGTAACACTGACGTCTACACAACAGCAACTTAACTTCTCTCACCACAACGCTGTCAGTGTCCACCACACCAACGGTGCAGTCACCGTCACCGTGACAGCTGTACTGTCAGGTCTCCGTGACAACAGCATCCAGGTTGGATGTGCAGCCCGAGTGCTCTCAGGTCCTCAGATGGAGGTGTTTGTGATGATTCCTGAGCTCAAACAGACCCATCCAGATGGTGAGAAGCAGTTTGAAGCCTCAGATGTAGAGATTTGTGATGACTTTCTGATTCTGATGTTTCTTTTACCACATGTAGACGCAGAATCTGGATCTAATCACAGAGCATTCAGAAAGTTAATGTTTATATTTGTTGCTTTATTATTACGGATTGTGTCACATCCTAAAACTTTGTTTTTTTCCCTCAGGGATGGTCTGTGGTTGTTTTGCTGTGATCTTCTATGTATTGCTCAGAAACAAAGATCAGAACAGGTTCATGTTTAACCCATAAGAAACCAGCAGAATAAATATGAAACATACCATTTCTAGGACTCTTGACACCACTTAATACAAACTTTGCTCAAAACCTTGTGGAACACAGTCTGATTGTCGTCTTCTGTCCTTTAATGGACACCAGAAAGTTGGATATTACACTAAATATTTTGACGTATCACCTGGTTATAAGTGGTAAATATCCTTAAAACAGTTTGGTCCTATTTTATTTTACATTCTGTTAAAGGGACGAATGAAGACTTTATATTAAAGAAACTGGACTTATTTTGCCTTTTTTTCATATGTTGGGTCTTTATGGGTAAAACAATGTGTACTGTAAAACCTCAGTCTTGCCTGATGTTTATAAATATTTGATCTGCTCTTAAATTCTGTTTCAAATAGGAAACTTCATGTTGTTGTGAATCCTGAAACTGCAACCAAAGACATTTTTAAGAGATCTTTCTTTATTCCTTTCGTTCTTAACTGGTACAGATATTTTTTTAATGAAATAAAAATACTTTATTAATTTCAGAGTGAAAAGAAAAACTTGTTAATTCAGAAAAACAGTGGTTGTTTTTCCAAGTGAGTGCAATACTCTTCCGTACCATTACCCCTTCCCACAACTCTGCAAAATGATTCATTTCACACCTGAACCAGTAGTTTATTTGTCACTGCTGATGACAGATTTTCTCTGTGTGTTTTAGGGTTTACTGGGCTTATTGTGTCATGTGTCTGTGCGGGTGTTGCTCTGCTCATCATTGTTCTGCTGTGTGTTGTTAAACTAAAAAGAAAAAACAACACAAGGTAAGTCTTTTTAAAGAAGCTAAAGATCGAATGTTGATGTAGTTAATTTCATACAATGAGGTTAATGAAATGATTTTTGCTCCATAGGCTCTGAGATAAATCCCAGCTGAAATCATCCAAATCAGATGAGAGTAACTGACTTGCCACGTGGTTTCACACCTCTTTGTGGATATTTCTACGCCTCACCGAAGTCTCTGTTTGTGTAAAATTGTCTGTTTTTATTAGAAATCAGGAAATCAGGTGACACACACCAGACAGAGAAGTGAGGAGACTGTGTGAAACCACAACCTTTACATAGTTTACTTTACAAGTTAAAACTGGATGAGATGCATTTGAGGGCATTTTTGTGTTTTTTATACTTTTAATGATGTTAATTTTTTTCAAATAATTTTTTAATAATAACTCCTTCAGTTTAGTTAAAAAGTGTTTAAATGTTGCACCGATGAGGCGTTTTCTAAACCAAGTTTCTCCTTTTATTCATATTTTGTTGACTTATTGCTGCTTTGCTTTCTTTACAAGTGTGTGGGTGTAATAAAATAAAATGTTGCATTTAATTATAAATCAGCTGCATATGTAATATTTCTTTCTGCACCATTGTTTGTATCAATTAATAGTTTGATATATGGCAACAATGGGTTAAGAGTAAAATCTGCCATGCTGGGCAGCATGTTCACATTCATGTGAAAAAGAAAGTTCCCTCAGAAAAGAACTTAATCTTCTGGCTTTCATGGTAAATAAAATGTTGGGTAACAGGCAGCTGCTGTTCATCAAATGATTTTCATGTATTTATCAGGGCCATTTAAATAGAAGATTAGGCTTCTATTTGTGGTTTAGGCTTGTTGTTGGTAGAATTTGGCTGTAATTACACAATGCCAGGAAATAAAATGATATTTTATCTTTCTACAGTGAGAAAATTATTTGCAAAATCAAAACATTCAAAGCAGTTGTCATTATACCAGGAGTTTACGCAACAGTAAGCTCAACCTGAGCTGCAATGTTCACAGAAAGTGTGACGCCTCATTAAGCATGTCATATGTTCACAATTAAAAACAAATAAATAAATACAATCGCTCCTGGCAGCTGTTTAAAATTTATTTTCTTTCTGTCAAATTCCACAATAATGGAGGTGTTGTGGTTGGACCTCAAGAAATCAGCAGAGAAACAAACTGCAATACTCAATGAACTGAAGGAATGTTGGAAGGAAAATTCCTCTCCAACACTTCGAGATACTAATAGTATAAAACATAAAATAAGGTATTCTTTGATATGGCATCATTTGGTGAGTTTTCCCCCCATCTGATTCTATATTATGGTTTAGTTTTTGTTGAATGAATAATGACACAGTTCATGATTTCTTGTGCTTTTGTTTATCTAAGTTTTAATTTATAAAACTTTAGAATGGAAATAGGCTTTCAAACATTTTACATTAAATTACAGGTCAACAACTGACACAATGTGTACTTTTTTGTAGTTCAAGCTAAAAATAACTCCATTGATTTTGCACTCACAAAATGTTTATGAATTAAGCATGGCTGGGATTTTATGGCTGGTCTTTGTAAAACTGTAAAAGTTCATTTTTTCCCTTTGTTTAGAGAGAATATTCAGTCATCCTGTGTAAGATTTTAACAATATATACTTTATATTACTGTAACAAATGATTAATATTAAAAGTCTGTGATAATTCAATGACTCATCTTTCAACAGACAACCAGAGGACACAACAGTTTTAGTTTCTGTCTGTGAATGAAGAATTGTAGCTGCAGTAGCACCTTATGGCCACTAGGTGTCTCCGTTTCTTCAGGTTTCCACAGGATCCGAGGCTGCTTGTGGAGACCTGGGACTGCGAGAGGCGACAGGAAGTCGTCCACTGTTAAATGTATGAACATCGGAGCGTGCAGCTTTAGTTTGACTCGACCTCTTGGACTGGAAACATCTCAAAGCTTGGGAGTCAGCTTTTTTTTTTTTTTCTTCTGTGAAGAAATATTTATCAGAAGGTAAGTTTAATGTGTTTTTCATGACAAAGTCACAGCTACAGCGACTCAGAATCAGAAAAGTGCGCAGTTTTCTGAATTTGAACATTTCATTAAATCCACCTGCGGGGAGTTTTTCTAATTCTGTGGCAAATCAACATTCTGATAGGACGCTTAGAATTAGTTTGTTTGTTCTCTCTAACAAATTCCCTCTGAATGTTTCAGAAAAAAAACTAAAACTGCCAGATTTACCACAGATGTTTCCTTGCAGCACCTGTTCAATCCATTTAAATGTTTTTCTTATGGTAAGTCTTTCAAGAAAAAGATTTACAGGAACAGAATGGGCTGGCTCATACTAAAAAGAAATGTGGAAACAATTATAAACTTTAGTTTTTCCCTCCAAAGAAAGCCCATGTAGAGCAGCTGTGGATGTAGAGTAGGGATTTACTTGGCAGGGTGGTTTTCCTTCCACAGACATGTGTGACACTCGTATTGCCTGGCATTTTATTTATTTTGCAGCCTTTTCATTTCCAAAGAAGCTGAAAAGTTCCTGAAATATCAGAGGAAATTTTTCTGCCACAGCAAACATGCTGCACAGATTCAAAGCATCTGCTTTAAAAGCATTGAAAGCCTGACATCTGATTGATTTGGGCACATTGAGCCATTAAAGCTGTCTGCACCAGTGGTTTTGTAGTGGAAAAGAAGTTTAACTGTTGCCCAACAGGAGCAAGCTGCATGTTTGAAGCCAGATGGTTGGCACTGTAAAAGAGCAAATATTGCCCATAAAGCTTTGAGGTCTGGACCTGGTCTGTCTAGTGGTTGAGGCTGCGGGGGACGGATGATATACTTTCCCATTAAGTCCATTTTACTTTTGATTGAAACCTGATTCCTCATTTTTAAGGATGTTTAAAGCTGATCTGAAACTAGTTTTGAAGCAGATTGAAAGTGCTTGGCTTTGCCATATGTGGTGTTTACAACCAACCAACCTCTAGACTTGCCTGCAGTCTGTCCACACACACCCTCTGTTCTATATAAATACACTCTAAATGTGATAACCTGAATGAGTAATGTCTTCTCACCGTGATCCGGCCTCTGTAATTTCATTGAGGTATTGATTTGGAAATCTGAACCTTTGATGCTGTCTAGACATGAAGGTGGCAGCTTGTTTTGCTCTTGGATAATTATGGGCTTCCCGGCATGGAGCATGCTGTGGATTAATGTTTAAAGCCCCCATAAGACCCCAGGTGATGTCTTTAATTAGAAGTTGTTGCTGATGCTAAAATATTGCCATGGTGACTGCAAACCACAGCATTACATGCACAAACAACCCCCCAAAACGTGTTGACATATTTATATTTCTCATCAGCTACTAGTAGTGTAATCGGTTATGCTGCTGAGGCGATGTTGTCATCACTAATGTCGTCCTCTGGCTTCCTGTTCAACAGACGCCTTGCCAATAAGATGCAGCTCTGTTTGTGCAGCTGGACAGCTTACAGGGATATATCTGCTCAACGCCTGCTTGATTTAATCTTTGTAAATTTGACAAATCTTTGAAAGTTTTTGTGGCCACAAGATGTGAAAAATGCTTGATGCTGAGGTTCGCCAGTAGGATTTAGGTTGCGGTTGCAGCACTCTGACTGTGTTTGTGTTTCCAGCTGCAGACTGGATGTGAGACCGGGTCAACGTGTGAGTTGGTAATCCGGGTCTGGTGTGCGATGCGGGGACCCACCCTCATCATTTGTCTTCTTCTGTGGATCTTAGGAGCAACAGTCTTGATGACACAAGGTATATTCTGCATGATGGGGCTTTTTGGAATCTTTGAGGATTTCAGGTCTTATCATTTCCAATTTATCCAAACTGAGAACTGTCATATCTACATTAGCTTTATTATTTCTTTTACAGATAATAAGAATAATTAGAGAAATATTTTCTTCGACCAAACTTAATCACAAGTTACTATAAATGGTGCTTATCAGGTGTGAAAACTTTAGGGTTTTCTTGTCTTAGATTTGACATAAAAATGTTGCTGCAGATGTTTTCAGCCTCTTCATTACAGTCCAAACAACATATTGCAAAAGATCAGTGATGATGGCATAAATTTAAAGGTCAAATGTTTATTTTCCTCTTGTGCAATTTTAAATGTGTACACACAGTTGTTCTGACATGTCTGCATAACATTCCAAGGAGAAACTTCTTGTCCAGCCTTCAAGGCCATGTCGACAGTGCCAGATCCAGATAACAGTCTTATTGTTTGGGTCAGGCTGGTATTTCCCAGCCTTGAGTCTTTGCATGGTCTCAAGAATCCAATCAGCCGAAATGGTGGTCAGTTTCCAGCGATCCGAGCAGACAGTCTCTCCAGGTTGTTATTGACTCCTTGGACCAGTTCAGGAATCACAGCCAGTTTGCCACTGTGGGCAAGGACGGCATCCAGTTTGCGATTTTGTTCGTTCAGAACCGGAGTCACACTGTTCTGAGCCCGGATCTCACACACTGCATTGCTCTGCAGCAGTTTCAAAAGTTTTCCAATTACCATAAACCCGCAAACGCCAAATAACAGGAAACCAGTTAACAGGAGTCCAATTGTCCAGTCTTCTTCCATATCCTCTATGGACAAGCACATGACTTTCCACTTAGCTCAAGAATCCATCACGTATCCAGCCATATACATTCCGTCAGGACACGCGGGTTCCCCTTTACCTGCTCTCTGAGTGGAAAAGATTTGATCTATTGCGTTGAGAGACCAGCTGACCCGATCTGTGGTGATTGTAAATTGTGAGTTTAGGAAGGGATACAGAGAGAGGCTCCTAAACTAGAAAAGCACGGACAGACAGTGTAGGAAAAGCAGAGGAGGAGAAAAGAAAAGCATCCACCTCGCTCAAGAGCCAGTGACACACACCAAACTGCGGCCCATCATGTATAAATGGTGCTTGCTTTGTGTCCTGGTGTGCAGTCATGCTGGAACAGGAAGGAACCATCCCCAAACTGGTCCCATAAAGTCAGGAACATGGAATTCGCCAAAATCTCTTCAAATCTTTTAAAAAACGAAGCATCCAGAGTTCCTTTTACTGGAACTAAGGGTCCAAGCATAGCTCCTGAAGACCAACCCAACATCATAACCCCCCTCCATCAAACTTTTAGCTTCTGCTGGGGCCTCTTGCCAGGTCATCGTTGTAAATGAAAAGTTATCAATTGTTTTTACCTGATAAAATAAAATAAACTTCACACTTGGCACAATGCAATCAAACAGGTCCTGTTGTCCTGGCAACCACCAAACCCAGACTTGTCGGTCAGATTGCCAGATGGAGAAGTGTGATTTGTCACTGCAGAGAACACGTTTCTACTGATCTGGAGTCCAGTGGTGGTGGGTTTCACACGCTTTGTATTGCACTTGGTGATGTTTGGCTTGGATCCAGCAACTCACCATGGAAACCAACCACTAAGGTGTCTCGACACTGATGTGGAGCTAATCTGAAGACCACATGGAGTCTGGAGGTCTGCAGGAATTGGAGGTTGTAGACCTTTGTGTACTATGAACCTCAGCATCCGCTGACCTGCTCTGTCATTGTACATGGCGACCACCTCATGGCGGAGCTGCTGTTGTGATGGCTGACTGCAGAGTGTATATTAGCAAAGGGCCAGTTTTTCAAAAGATATAATCTGGATCTACTTTTTAGTATCCATGATCTGGTTATCAGTCTTAATTTTATGCCAGTTTTTCAAAGCAACATTAGATTGGATCACCCTGATCCACAATCACAGTTTTCAGATGACCAAATCCAGATTAAAGGGATTGTGTGGGTACTAGCTATGTAAAGGACGACAGATAGAAGATCCAATACAGGGTCACTTAAAATGTTTTTCGTTTTGAGAAACAACACAAAAATCATAAACATTCACTTTTAATTTGATAGTAAAAGCAAATTAATTGATGACACTGGATATTGTGCCAATGTTTCAAATAGTAAAGGCTCAGTGTTCCTCTCTGAGCCCCATGTTGCGGAATCGGACCCTGTCACTGCCTGTCAGAACGAGGGGCTGACTGGACGTATAGTAACGGATGCCACTATTAGAAGTCAAGGGCACAATATAATCACAAGCACTGAATGGAAAAAATCTATTATTTGACCAAGTTTGTTGTTTTACCACATTTTCTTCCTGAAATCCAACAATTTGTTTGGATCAGGATAATCCGGTTTTCTTGGATCAAAGTTATCCAGATCTGACCCCAACGTTTTGAACACAAAGTGAACACTTTATCCAGATTGGTTATTTAATCCAATCCTATTTCAAAATCCTCCTTCCCCTTACGAACAACCCATTTTCAAGATTTAATCCAATCCGATTAATGAAATCTGATCAGATTACATTTGAACACCTGGCCCAAGGAAATTCCATGACTGGACTTTACTGAGTTCCTGAGATCGACCTTTTCTTTCACAAATGTTTGTAGAGGCAGCCTACATGTCTAGAAGCTTGATTTTAAACATATGTGGCCCTGGAAGTGATCAAAACACATGAATTCCCTCCTTTGTATCGATAACTCAATACTTTTGGCAAAATTGTGTATTTATTCCTTATTAGCACAAATAGCATCTTAATGCATCCAGGAAGGAAGGCATGTCGAGACGACTTGCTAAAGTTAAAACGGGGAAGCAAGGGGAGTTAAGTGACTTTTAGATAAACATGGTTGTTGGTGGCAGACAAGGTGGTCTCAGTATCTCAGAAACTGCTGATGAAATTAAAACATATCCAGCAAGCAGCAGATGTCTGAACCAGAATGCCTTGTTGATATCATGAGAATGGGCCAACTGGTTGGAGATGTAAGAAAGGCACCCAGGAAGGTCAGAAGCAGCAGAACTGGTGTTTTTAAAGTAAAATGTTTAATCCATTTGCATTATTGCTGATTTAATCTTCTCCTCTTACAGGCACTTTGAGATTCTTCACTCCCTGACTTCTGCTAATCAGCTTTTTGTGCCCGCCTTCAGGTCTGGTCACAGCTCCTGCCAGTCTGACCGCAGAGGCAGGTCGCCCCCTTGTGCTTGGCTGCAACATCACCACGGCACCAGGTGATACCATCCGCCAGGTACGCTGGCTCAACAGGCACTCCAAGCTGCTTCTGGCGTACGAGCACGGTGCAGCGGTTCACATCTTCCACCAGGAGCCAACTGTGCAGCTCACTTCCACCAACAACGATGCCAGCTACATCACCATCAACAGGGTGCGGGCGGATGATGGAGGCTGCTATAGCTGCATCTTTGACGTTTATCCCAGAGGACAGGAAGCAGCCAAGACCTGCATCAGCGTTTCTGGTTGGGCACCATCACCTGCTTTATTTATGATTTAGAGAATGAACGTTCCTTTTTTGTTATGGGGTTTCTCAGTCAAGAGACGCTGCTTGTTTTTCAGTTCTTCCCACTTCCAGCACACCAGGTCTCGATTAATCGAACTGCTCGTCAAGTTCTTTGCAAACCTGCTTTCATTTCAGCCAGCTTTTCTAAAGTATGGAAACCTCTAAAATTGGCGGGGCAGAAGTTCTCCGAGGAGGAAAAAAGTGCTTCAATACTGCGCGGCCCCACCTGATGGTTGAACTTTTGTTCTTTCTTCGAGACTAAGCCTTTTTCTCTTTGTGTCAGGGTCGCTGATTATTCACACCAAGTCCTGGGACTGCTTGTTTTTCCCTTAAAGAAACAGGAAGTGATTAGGACATGGTTTGAACTCCCAGATCAGCAGGAGAAGAAACCCAGCGAAGCTCTGTGCTTCCTGTGTTAAATGCGCACACACACATTTTTATTACTCCCAGACTTTTCATGTTATCTCAAACCCTACACACACTGTAAAGATTCCACTTTACATCATGTAAGCAGGATATTTCCACAGTGACTTTCCATATTCTGAAACCTGTCTTTGTTCCTACAAGGTAAAGTTCATCTGGAGGGAAACAGGACCGCCTTTAGCGGGAGGCCTGCCACTCTCTCCTGCTGGTACAGCCTCCCTGAGAGAGTTCACCAGGTCCTGTGGAGGAAGACGGCCGAGCAGGGTGACACCACCACCGTGGCCTACTACTCAAAACGAAGCCACCACACGGATGAACATTTCAAGGGTCGGGTTAGCTTGAGCCAGACGTTGGGAGACACCCAGCTGACCATCAAACAGGTCCACATGGAGGACGAGGCCTGCTACACCTGTGAGTTCCACACATACCCAGATGGCAGCAGGAGCGCCACCACCTGCCTCTCTGTTTATGGTGAGACCTTTTTTTTTTTCTCTAATTATCTGTATTTTCTTTTTCTATAGAAAATGTTCCAAGTTTACCTTTAAAAAGAAAATAAACATTTTTGCCACTTTACCTTTTAGAGGCTCTAAAATTCATCAAATGAATTGTGTTTTTGCTAGTGTTATGTAAATATGTAATGTAAATATGGCAGCATGAAAAGATTTCTCAAAATTAGAGTTAAAACTGTTTTGGGGCCTGATAAGACGAATATTTTTGTTACAGATGATTTCAGGGTAAAAAAAAACAATTTGCATAATAATAGATATTTGGGCATCTCATGATTCAAACTAGTGTCTTAACTTTTACTAAGTGGTTCGTTCTTAATAAGCAGGCCTTCGAAAAGGTCAGAGAATTGTACTTTACAGCTTTTGCGGTTCTTGTACTCCTCAAATCTTTTCCCAGTGATTAGCTCTTACGGTTTCTGCTAAAAAGCCACCTGGATCTCCATTAAAATAATGGTTCCCCACATCGCAAAAGGCGGCTAAAAATGAAGAGCAAAGTATTTTCTGGTAGCTGCTTCATTGTTTTTCTGTTTTATTTAAACAGTTGTTGATGAACAGGACAAACTGGTCTGAAAGACTGGAATACTTTTTGGATTGCTGCTTTTCTGACTGTAGAAGATTTTAGGTGCATTTAGGAGACGTTTGTAGAGGGGTTGTATTGTTGTATTGTGTAGAGGGGCAACCCCCCTCCCCCACCCCAAAAGAGCTGATAGTCTAAAAAACCACATTTATTGAATATTTCTTCAGTAACTTATTCATTTCCAAAATCAGGTTATGTTATTCATAATTACGTGCCTTGGTTAAGTTGAACAAGTTGTTTTGACCTGCAGACTTTAGTGCAGGTCAAGCTCCAAAAACTTAGAACGCAACTAAATAATGCTTTATTTGATCATCCTCAGTAACCTACACAGCCCAGTGATCTATGATCTATGAAAAACTGATGACGAATGCAAATATTTTATCAACTTTTCTTCAAATGTTGTGCACTGGAGAGATCAAATAGGCAGGGTGGAAATGTGTGTTATTTATATGGATGAGGGTGTATCCCTGGTGTAGTTCAGGAAGGGGAAGCACTGTGTATAAACAAACCCCATCAGGCTAGAGGTGAAAGGTACTGAAGTCGATCATTAAGCTACTGCATAACCCGCCTCTGTCCCTCAGCAACACTTAACACTTATACGCTTCTTTTCCTCGCCAAGCTCCGAGGGGATTTGTAGAAGTCCTGTGCCAATTTTCCAGGAGTGTCTTCCTCTGTGTGTGTGTTTTTCCTTAGATAAAGCCCACACACATAGGGGAAAGTGGGAATAAAATTGGGATTAAGCCCAGGAGATGACTGGTGCTCTGTTTCCTCAGACACAAGGCCTCAGTGTGTTCGTGTGGGTGTGAGTGCATGTTTATCCCTCTTGCTCTGTTTAACAGGCTTTGTTTTTGTCTAAACTGATGGAACCAAAGATCCAGACACACACACAAACACACACCAGTCAGTAAAAGCTGCACTGCCTACATTCTGTCTGGCTTTTGTTTCCATGCTGGCCCCTCAGATGGCGACTTGTATCTGTGAGCGCTTGTTTCCATTTTGCTGCCTTTACAGATAAAAGTAGCGCCACACGAAACCACCAGGGTATTCATTATTCTGATTGTAGCCTTCAATCATTCTTTCTTCAGTTTTACCTAAACCGGAGGTGAACCATGTGACGGCGTCTCCAGGAGTGACAGAGGCCAACTGCACCGCCCAGTCCCGGCCCGCAGCAGAGATCACATGGGACGTCGGCGGCGACAACCAAACTTTGGGGCCGCCCATTTTGTCAGCTTATGAACAGGGCGACGGCACGACGATGGTGACGAGCACGGTGTTCTTCCAGTCGGCGCTGCTCACCGACCTGACAGTCAAGTGCATCGTGCACCATCGGGGGTTGGAGAAAGCCCTGACTCTGCCCCTCAATACAAACGGTGAAGTTTATTCAACATACATTTAGAGCAGGGATACTAGATGTGGTCCCATGAGGGCCACAATCCAGCAGGTTTTCCATGAATCCCTGCTCCAACACAGCTGACTCAAATAAATCTGAACCTGATCGGCTGTTGGATCCAGTTTATGATTCAGGTGTGTTGAAGCAGGTATGCATGGAAAACCTGCAGGGTTGTGGACTTTGCAGAACTGAATGCCTCTGATTTAGAGTATTTTAAGATTCATGGGGTTTGAGGTTTTTGTGTGTTTTTCCCTTTTTTCGTCGCGGGTAATTACGGCAGCTTTGATGAGCTCCTGCATCCTGTAACGTCAGCTTACAAGGGAAAGATGATTTTCTTTAAAGTGATTTATTCTTCTCAGGCCACACCACTTAACATTTTTAGTCCACATGTCACAAATTTTACATTTTTTTCTTTTAGTATAAACAGTATTTTCATCTAAATGTGTTTGTGTGCCACAGTGCGTCCAGCTGTAATTATCCTCATCTCAGTGTGTGGCGTGGCAGCGGTCCTCCTCCTGTGTCTCTGTGTATGTCTCTGCAAGTGCTGCGTCTGTACTGACGGTGAGTCTGAAGTCTACTTCACATCCTGCAGAAACACTCTACACATTTAATACCTCAGTGCGATTACAGAAGAGCGTAAACTTCCAGTTTTCCAACAGCCTTGCAGGAGAGCTGTGCATGAATATGGCTGTTATTGTAAGTGCTCCACATCCTGATGTATCTTTGCAGAGTTGCCAGTTTCAGGATCTCGTAGCTCAGGAAAACGTGGGTGAAAATGATGAAAAACATCTAAGAAATTGCCTAAAATTGAGCAGAAAACTGATGTTCTGGGAAACGCTTGTCTAATTATAGGAATAAGAAATGTGGTCACAGAAATGAGCAATGACTTAAAAGCAGGTTGAGCATTTTAAGGTTGTACTTCAAGGAAGATAGTAAGAATATACTTCTTACTGAATCATGGGAGCAGAAACCTGCAGCCGGTATGCAGTGCATTGTTTGGCTCGTAGTGGCGGCCAAGTTTTGAGTGCCTGTCATTGCAGTGACTGTGAAATGTTCCTGTTTCTCCTGGTTACATAAGCAGATAAACATTCTGGTAGGTTATTGCCACTGACTAAACAAGCCAAGAATTACAGTAGCACAGCCAACCTTTGTCTTATTGTTTTTATTCTTAAATCCCAACTGCCACTGGCTTTTGTTCTGTCATCGTTGAGCTTAATGTTTTGGTCCTGTTGCACCAAATGAGTTTTGTTTTCATTAAAAACCTAATTAATAATAAAAGATAGTAAATTAGAGCACAGTTGACAGACTGTACCTAAAACAAAATGGGAGGCAACAAAAGCTTCAATACTAAGTAGCAAACTTGGTTAAATTGCTTTGCTTGAATATTTGAATAAATCCCACATACGTGTCCCTCTCTGCTGTGCTTCAGCCCAACTCCTCAAGTCCCTCCACATCTCTTCCTGTAGTCATCTTCATGCTTTTGATGCACAAACTGGAAAGAAAGTTAAAGCTTTCAGCTCTGCTAAGTAGTTTTGCTGTGAATAACAAACATTTTTTAAAAAAAACTTATGTAGTTCATTTAACTGAATGAGAGAATTTGCATTTACTGAAAAAGTTGCTTTTCCTCCCCAAAAGCAGAAAGTTGTGAGCCTTCAGGTTAAAAAATATAGCCCAAGTCTGACTTAATGTGATGTTGTATCAGCACTTGACCTTGTTGCTGGGTTTAAACAGTCTGAATTTGCCTGTTCTTGATGTGCCCACCTCCAGTCGCATGGCTCTTCTTATGGAAGACTTTAGTCTTGACAGCAGTTCTGGTCTTGGCGTTGCTGCTTCTGTTTCTGGATGTTGTGCTGCTGTTATTTATAATAAAGATGGATTACTTTTAAAAAGCTGTTAAAACACTGTATCATGTTGCATATCCAGCCTTTGTTGGATTTTTTAAAAAGTATTTTCAAGCAGAGGTGTATGAAAGTACAAGATAACCTAAATTTTCCAGGAATTGGACTTAGAAGGTCAAGTCCAGACTATCTCACACCCTACGCTGGCAGAGTGACTGCATATATGTGTCATTAACACTCTCCAGTTAACGCCTTTCCTCTCACGGTGCCATGGAGACAGTGTGGTGCCAGTGCGATGTGGCATGTGGACCTCTGCCCATTTCTCCTTTATCATAAATCTTTTGGAGAGGCGTGAAACCAACCTCGATCTGCAACAGAAGGCTGGAGAGGTGGCTTATGTCAGCCAAAATGAAGTCCCAAAGGGAGAAAAACAAAAGCAGAGCAAATATGTTGAGGTCAGATGGTCACATGGCCACTCTCGATTTGGCTGCGTACAATTTGGTTTTAACTCTGTCATAAACTCAAGCAATGATTAAAGAGTTTCCTTTTCCGTCAGCTCCTCCTCCTCATTGCTTCTGAGCGCGATAAGAAAGCAAGTGGGACTTACTTACACTTTTTCTTGTTTCCTAAAGATGGAAAGTAGTTGACAAATGGCTTCATGCTTGTTTTCTCATCAATTTATCACATCAAACTCCCAAACCAACTTTTTCCCACAGTTGCGGCGCACCAGAAAGGCCCTCAGCCGGCGTGTTGATTTAAGGCTGCTTTTGTTTTTACGTGAGAGTGATTGTGTTGTCTTTGACAGCAAAATGCTCCATGAAATACCTTGAATAGAAATGCAGAAATAGATTTTTTTTTTTTTTTTATCTGCCTCGAAATAAAAGCACCTGTTTGCTTGAGACTTTTCACACAATTTGAACTTTTCTCATTTTCCAGCTCTAGAAATCCTGAATAGAATTTCAAGTGGTTGTGCTGATTGTCTGGAGTTAACAGCCAGAAGAAAGGACCCCCTTTCTCAGTCTAATCCCTTGGGCTGAGGTAGAAGACAGACACTAGGGGCCTGAATGAGTGAGCAGGGACAAGCCTCTAGTTGAAAGGCTGCCCAGTGACGACATCGTCCCCTCTCACACTCAGCTGTGTAGACACGAACTATATTTCCATGTCTAGGCTTGGCAGGGAGGTGCCGGGAATCAAGGCTTTTACAGTGATGTGGTTGATTGCTGTCAAGGAGGATGACTGTTGCGAAGTGTCTCCTTCTTTGGAGCTAGCATGATGGCTGGATCATATTCTTGACATCACACATGCAATGACTAATTTGGGATGGTCTCAGGAATCATCTGCCACTTGATGACTGGGAGGGTTTTCATTACCTACATTTTTCCACCATTTTTCTGCACTGTTTAATATTTATGATGGAAAATCTAAAGCCGGAGGTGATATTTGAGACAAAATGACAACTCCTTTATTCTAAAAGTATTACCAAGCTTTGTCTTTTTGTCAGATTTCATAAACGGGCCAAACTCGATCACAACATTACAGCAGATTATTCTGTTCCTAAAAACAAGCTTTGTGATCCATCATTGCTGTGTAAGCTACTGAGTCCTTTAAAGCCTTTACTGTGACTTTGTGTCTAATTGGTTCCACAAATCTCACTTGAATGGCTTAAAATGGAAACAAATACTACAAAACAAAGCTGCTTGCCAGACTTGGATCCTAGTACGGTTGAGATTGTTGTTTTTGAGCTAAATGTAGTGTTTACTACCAAATCAAACAAGTAAAGTCTTCCCTGATTTGGTGGAACAGCTGAAAATCCTCGTGTGTGTGTGTGTCTCTCTCTCTCTCTCTCTCTCTCTCTCTCTCTCTCTCTCTCTCTCTCTCTCTCTCTCTCTCTCTCTCTCTCTCTCTCTCTCTCTCTCTCTCTCTCTCTCTCTCACATATTCATATACATATATATATATATATATGTGTATATATATATGTATGTGTATATATATATATGTATGTGTATATGTATATATATATATATATATATACATACACACACACACACACACGCAGCAGCAGTCTGGAAGTAAAATGTTGACAAAAGCCTCTAAGCTACAGAGAAACCCGCCATGGGCCCATGATAGAGTTGTGATGTCTGCGGCTGAGGTCAAACCAGAAGCTGGCCTCAAACAGGCCTCTGTGGCTCCCCCTGATTGAAGGACACCGTTTGGCCTCTGCTTGCTTTAATCATGGCTGGGAAGAACGGTCAAGGCTTGAGGCGCTTCCAGTAAAATGCCGCTAGTCTATTTGTGGCTGTGTTTCCATGGTCTTTGTGGAGGATGGGTGGAGATGTGCAGATTACAAGGTACTGTGTGGACAGGAAACTGACACCAGATTAGAGTTTTTACTCAAGTAAATGTTTTCAGAGCAACTTTGAATCTGTGGTGCTGCAGGAAGTAAGGGGCAGGTACCACATCCGGTCCAGCATACAAACATGGTTGGACCTTGAATAATGAGGGCAGACCTGACAGAAAAGGAGCAAAATGAATCCCAACCTACCAACATGATGAAGGTGACACCCGCTGGTCACTGCGCAGAAAAAACTTTTAACCCAAATTCTTCTTTTCTCAGATGAATCAAAAGATTTTTTTTTTTTTGTTTGTTTTTCCAGTGTTTGATTTAGCTGTGCAACTTAAGTTTGCTCTAACTGGCTTTTTGGTACCATGTGTTACTTCAGCATTGGTCGTTGTTGCCACATGTACGATGAGGTGAGGCAACCACTTCATTATAGCTGTAGAATTCCTGTAATGCTTCATTATTTTGTAAATGCGGTCTTAGTGGATGAGAGTGGGTGTTTTTGTGTGTATGCACAGGCATGTTTGTACTTGTTTTATTATTTTAGTCCTTTGTGGAGTTTATATGCTATAATTCCAACTTCTGACCATGACAACATATTATTAAAATGAGGAGCTCATGTTCTGCATTCTGCTTCTGAAATATTCTCAATACATAACCACCACATCTGTAGCTCCACTTTATTTTATCTGCTGATGTTAAAAGACAATGGAACATTCAAATAAGTTCGGTTATCAAATATTACCATGAAACGACCAGAGATTTATCATTGCTTCTGAACCCCCTAATTTTGTTAATCAGCTTGAGCATCACGGTGGTAAGTTGAATACCACAAACAATGGTGGATTGACATTCAAAATTCCAACACATTGTTATGTTTGGCCACGTAATGAAGTAAAATTGTTGTGGTGATGCTTCATGTTCCAACATTGTTCCAAAACTAGCAGTACTTTGAGTTTATTCCAGGAATGTAACATCTTTGTGTATTTTCTGACTGCACTGACGTACAAATATTTGGGGGGTTTACACAAGTATTACTTAAATGCTTTCTATTTTTAACCATATTAGAAAAATGTACTTTTTATTAACTGTATGTATATACGGTTTTAGTTATTGCTTGACAGGCCTAATTTTAACAGTTAGTAAAATTTCTGATAATAGTGACATTACACAGTCGCACATGTCAGGTTAAAGTTCAGTCTTTAACATGTAAGTCAACATTTTTACAGTATTTTAGTAGGTTTTTTTGGGGTTTTTTTTTTTTTTTTTTTAAACCTAAGTGTTTAAATACTTACAAAAGTGAGAATTAACTAATAGTAGCATGCTAACATGTTAAACAAACAACCTTAGCATAGTAACATTGTCTTTGCTAGAAGTTTTTTGGCTTCAGGTATGGTAGTGGTTTTGTAAGCTAACATTGTGTTGAAATATGCTATTGTATTTCAGATTTATTCAAATTATTCAACCTATTTTAAGGTTTACAAAAATGTAGCTATTTTATGGCATTATTTGTTGCTATGTCTCCTATAGGTACAATGTTAGCTCTCAGGCCCAAATCTGGTTAGCCAGATGAAGTTACCTACCATTGTGATATCTGATACTCTAATTCAGACCAGAAGAAACGGTTCATTTTTGGCCTAACTGTGTTTGTTAAATCTTTTACGTTCCTGGGCCACAGTCAATTTGCTAATGTTAGATGTTCCATCTGACATTAGAGGGGAGCAAATCTGATCAACTGGAAATGTTCATTTGGTAGGCAAACCAGGAGTGAACACTGGAAAACCATCTCTTTTTCAGGTCTGGGGATTAGTCAATGTTTTAATGTTATGATTCTAAATGGGTGACTGGAACATGTAGATGTTTCTAGGTAAAGTAACTTTTGTCATGTGTTGAGACAGAATGATTTCCAGGTGCTTCCAAACCCAATAACCTCTAAAGCGTAACGACCCACACTGCAGTGGAAAAGATTCAGGCTGTTCTTTGAATTAGCCACCCATCAGTGAAACAAAGACATGTTTCCATTCTATTTAAAGCTTACGCATGGATTAATGGGAGACTTGTGTTAGTTGATTGATAAATACCAACCAATTGACTAATGGCCCAAAAATCTGATGTCCTCTTTGCAAAACACTTCCATGTTGGACCTTTTTAGTGAAAGCTCATGGATCCCCTATCAGGAAAGGGTGCCACAATCCAAATCAGACCCACAGCCTGCCAAGGCAGAAATGCATGATGGGAGGAAGTAAATATTGTGGAAGCTTTCTGCTTGCAAGCTGATGGAATAACTGTCTCCTGCTCTCTTCTTTTGTCTAGACTGATTTGGTCCGGCATTGACGCTGCTTTGATGAAGGTCCAGCAGAGCTCTGACCTGACCTAGCTGCTCAGCACCATGCCCTCAATGCTCAGATGAGGGAACAAATCTGCTGGTTCTGCTCCCATGAACTGGGGAGGCACTGCTAATGAAGACACAAATCGCAATGAAGTAAAAACTAAAACCACATCATTTATGATGGACGTTACTGTTACTGTAGAATAATGGCTTTGATTGTTGACACAGTCAGCATATGGCATTATGGAAGGACCAGTAACCATGGGTAGCTGGATTTTGTCCAAAACTTTAGTTTGGTATAACCTACTTATATACATATTTTTCTAAACTAAAAAATCCAGTGGTTAAAGTTAAGGTTTGTCATTCTCTTTATAGTTTAGTACTTAAAAACTCTGCTGTAGTTTGGTCAGATTTATGTGCTGGAAACTACGGCAAAGTAACTAATCAAACCTAACTGTTGTCATCAAATTAGTATTTAAAGCTACTCTTAAGACTTTTTGAAAGAAAAATAACACTAAAACTTGAGTGAAGAGCAGAGACAAAACCACAAACAAGCATTAGAATAACGTCAATGGTTTTAACTTTTCAGACTTTGCTTCTCTGATTCAGCGCACTTTAGAGCCTGTGTGTTCTTCTTTGGGACACCAACATGACCATCAGAGGTCGGTTTAGCCACCTGAAAGCCCTCCATTTATGGTTGTCAGAGAAAAAAGTTGTGGTTACAAGGAATCCAAATTTAAACCTGCAAGTAACAGGAAAGCTGAAAGATGCCATGAGACTGAGACTCAATCTGACTTTTCCTTCAGTGAACCAGCCTTGTGTGAGTCACTCTGAGCAAAGAAAAGAGAGCTTTATTCTGTTGCATGTGGGACAGAGATGGGTGGTCAACATGTAACCTTTGTGTGATCTGTGGTTAACACTCCCCCAGAGGAGTCCTGCAGTTCACAATCGCTGTAGTTATAAATGCCTTTCTGTATTGCAGGCATTTCTTTCTGTGAGTCTGTCTTCATGTGTTTTAAAAGAATTTGGAAGAATTTTGTGTGTGTGTTTACATTGTGTATTGTACAGTATTCTGACTTGCTGTGCTGAACTTTGGTGAACACCAGTTTTATTTTTTTAAGTGTGTAGGCCTGCAGAGGATGTGTACAGAATAAGCTTTTTTTAATGTATCAAGAAAGTCATTCTAACAAACTGGGGATCTAATTTTAGTGTTTGTGTGTATATATACAAAGATGATTTTAAGTTGTAAATGTTAATAAATTCTATCATTGCAGATAAAAAAACTAATTTGTTATGTTTTTTCTTCTACTAATCAGGGTCAGAAGTTTTAGTATTTCAGTAACATTTTCTTTTAAATTACGCCCAAAAATCTTAGTTGAATTTTTATTTTGCATTTTATGCCAGGGCTTTTAGCAGCATTAAGGACCAACTACTGTGGATTTAAATTATTTGTTTGTCATATTATTGCTTTTTACTAGGTTTCAGGTCATACAACTGGACTCTTTTAATGCAGAACCAAACTCTTTATCACATGCAAAATGTCATTTTCCATTTGTCTGAATTAAGCAAGGTGTTCAATAAAAATACTAACCGGAAGGCAACATTCTGCTCTAAAACTGGTCTACTTTGTGAAAGCAGATTTGCACTAGAACATTTTTTCAAGTGTTAAAGTTCTTGCAATAAATGTGCCAAAAATTCTAAGATGGCTTAACTTTCTGAGCCCAGTCAGTGGTTTTCGTGGAACTGTGACATCTCAAAATTTGGTATGTGCTGCTTTTTTTTTTTTTTTTTTTTTTTTAATATTAAAACGGTTTTATTTTGTTAAATAATATTGGACTTGAACTATTCTTACACATATGAGAAAAAACAGGACCTGGGAAAGGTGAATATGCTCTGTAAACTGTCGCAACAGGGATCAAAGTTTAAGCTCCATCCTACCCCCTGTAATGACAAGGATGTTATAAATTGTAGGTTTGCTGCATGTTGCCTCGGCAAAGCCCTAAAAAACACTGCAGCTCGCATTTTCCTAAATGCAGGTTTGACTTGTAGAAAACATACGGACTAGTTTTTTTGTTTTTTAACCTAAATTATTGTGCTCTTCTTTGTCCAAAAAATAATTTCTAATTTTTATTCGAAGGCAGAAGCATGAGTCTTGAATTGATCTATTTTAAAAATGAACCCTTTCATGCATGAATTCGTAAAAAAAAAAAAAAAAAATGCAAGAAGTTTTTAATACAGTATTTTACCTCTGCAGATATATGCAATGATACTTTGTTTATTAATGATATTTAGAATTGATCCTGATTTTTTAATTTATTTTAAAGTATTCTATAAAATATTTATAAAATACATCATTAAATGTATATCTATAAAATATATCTTGCAATGGCAAACTTGTGTAATTACAATGTGTTCAGTTTTATTTTTATTTTTTTATTTTTGAGTGAGTGGAAACGTATTGGATGACTCGCTAACGTCCACTAAAGTGGTTTATTTACAAAAATGCCATCCCTGTTCATGAATATGCAAGAAAAAAGCTTGTATAGGTGTTCACTAAATGGCCACTATGCATGAAAGGGTTAATTCAATGAATTTAACTTGCATTTGGATGTTTTAGAACAAACTGTTATGACAGATGTTTCCATGAGTGCAGTGATTTCTGGGATGAAACATCTTTTTCTTTTTCCAGAGCAGTTGTTCTAGAGCTTTACAGTCCTTCAGCGTCCTGCTGACTTGTCATTTGCAGAGATTTCTTAAGGATCTGGGAATCTTTTAGATTATACAATTAATTATTTAAAATTCAGATTTTTTTTTTCCTGTTCCTAAAAATGTTAATATTGGAATAATAACTCTGTATCCAATACTTTTTTAAAAAAAAAAAAATTTTTAAAAAAAAAAAAATGGGGTAATTAGGTTCAGTATTTGATTTGTGTTTGTTCATAATTGCATTCAGGGTTTAAATATGGACAAATCATTGCACTTTTTAATTAAAAAAAATATGTGAACAGATTTCTCCAAATTGTTTTGGCAATGTTTGGTCATTTCATGTGGAGTCTGTGGTTGGGGAAAAAAGCTCATTATTTTCACAACCCACTGAGGTGACTGTGTAGGTTCACTTTCGGTTAAAAGGCCACAGTCTTTTACTTAAGTACATTCACTGTACTTTTTTTTTTTTTTTTTTTTTTAAATTTAAAAAAAAAAAAGTTATGCTAACATTTCAATTTAAATGGCTTCTGAGAAAAACTTTTGTATTCCTGTAATTGTTCTTTCAAGTGTGATTCAAATGAGATTAATCAAGTTTCATGTCAAGTACGATACCTGTGTATCAGTTCCACAATGGAAAAACTACAAGCACTTTGTGGGTTAAACTTTAACAAACATACGTGGTTTTTCTGAATAATCTTTAAATGTTTAAATGCCTCTTTAGATGAAAAACATAAACTCAAGCAGCATGCTTTAAGTTTAATGCTGTTCAGGGACTTGAGAACTCATAAACTTGGACAAAACAAGTCACTGGTTTTTGGTAATTCTTCCTGCCATTTTCTCTGGAACAAAACGGGATGAATCCCAGAAGTCCTGAACAAAGTTCCTCATGCAAAGGAAAAGGTGGACTTGCCTGTTTGTGGGTGAGATTAGTCAGACTTTTCTTCATGGTTATCAGCAGTTTTGATGTAATAAAAGCAAATAAGTTGGCCGTTTACAAAAACAAAAAGGTTTATCAGGAGGAAACATGCTTTTATTGCTGTTCTCGTTATAAAAACATTAGTGATGTTTTTGGAGTCACTCTGCTCGGAAATTATTTCACTTTTACTCCCCTTTTATAACATCTGGTATATTTATATGTTTTAAATTTGTCATCTGGCAAGTTTTACATTTTCACCACTAGATGGCAGTCTTGTTGTTACACTTGCCTGAGGTCCCCCATATGGTTTTGAAAAAATGATAAATAAAATCATTTATCCACTCTTGCTGTTCCACAAATAACATTACGATGATTATTTTGTTTGAAACACTGAATAATACACATTTCCATTGTGTTTGTCACAAGGAACTAATGACCTGTCTGTCTGTGTGCCTGCTGATTTACATATTTACTGGTGAGCATGTGGGATGTTTTGTGAAAAGTGTGTGACAGACTGTGTCAAACTATGCAAACAGTGCGTCACTGTGCATAACTCTTTTAGCACTTTCAAAACCACAGAAATAAAACATCCCACAGACCACGCTGCTCCACATGCTTCATGCTCCCCTGAAAGCATTCACACGACCCTTTCTGTCGCCGCTTCTGCTCATTCTAAAAATTCCTTTTAGTGATTGTTTTTCTGTTTAAAAAGCAATCTGTTGTAGTTTGTTGGTTGTTGACAACTACAACCAACGTCTGATGATGCTTAATGATGTGAGGATGATGGTCTTATCAGGCAGTCGCTGTGGTTGAAGCCTAAACCAATATGCAGTTCAGATGATATCAAATTAAATGTAAGGCCACGTAAAAGGATGTGGTAGTTTGTTTTCTTTATTTAGATTAGGCTCAGTTTGTACTGTGGCTTCTGCATGGTCATAAAGCTTTAATATGGCACCAACTAGTCACGCTTTATTATAATTTCTTGTACAAGAATCTAAAGGAAAAAATTGGTTGGGTGATTGTTCTTAAGTGGTTCCTGTCTCAGATATTACTTTCTGCCCTTTAAAGTTTCACTTGGGGTTGTGGACTTTTTTGGTTCAGGGTTTTTTTCTGTTCTTTTGTATATACTGCTGGAGTTTCAGTCTGAAGTGAAAGGTGTCACATCCTTGATTGTTGGTGGGAGAAAGACTTTGTTATCAGCTTAAAGGAGACGTTTCCCCCTGTGTGTCCCCTTTGTGTGCTTCAACAGCCTAGATCCTGTTCTCAAGTCTATTTTCTTTTTTAATTCTAAACTTGTAAAAGGAAGCTCGCTGATGTTTTTCATTCATACATTATCTGACCGCCTAATCCTATCAAGGGTCGCAGGGGAGCTGGAGCCTTTTCCGGCAGCTTTCTGGCAAGAGGGGTACACCCTGGACGGGTCGTCAGTCCATCACAGGGCAAAACATATTTCATTTGTTTCATTTTATCACACAATAAACTGCAGAATCAGAGCATTTTAAGCTTTGACCAAGCTATTGAGCCTAAAATTAGCCAGATAAGTAGAGCTAGCTAGCTAGCTGCGTTACTTGAGTACGGCTTATTGCAGTTTCAGCTAATATATAGATTCTAAAATTTGTTTATTAGTTTACCAAGTATGTATATATTATTTTAGCATTATTTAATATTTAGCATAGCCTTGCTAAATTAGCCTACATCATCTTTTTCTGGTGAGCTAATAATCTGTTACACTTTATTTCCTGGATTTAATGTTTGCGTTTGTGTCATTATAACACAAGTTATAATCTGAAATGCATCAAAGATCACAGAAGCCGGGGAATTGTGGGCTTCAACCTTACAAGAGAAAGGTGGGTTTATGATTTGAATTTTCCACTCTGAAACTCATTTGGCTGCTTTTTTTATATATATTTTTTTGTGACATGAGAGTTAGTTCTATTTCCTTTCACTGAAGCTCCCAAATGCACATCAGAAACTACAAAAAAGGAGAAATGTTTCTAAATAGAAGTGTTAGAATTGTCAGAGGATGAAGACGGCTTTAAGCCATTAAAGCATGATGGATGGTTGTTTTTAAAGATATTTACACAGAATATGTGTGCTGTAAGTATAAGGTGAACAGAAAACAAAACTACCAATGAGTGAGTCACATACATACATTTTTTACATTAAACATTATGTTTACATATAAAATTTGTGTGGTGTTTGCATGTTCTCCCCATGTGCATGTGGGTTCTTTCCCGGCTTCCTTCCACATTCCAGACATGTGCATGCTGGGCTGGTATGAGGCTTAATTCTCCCCAGCAATTGAAAGATTCTTCTTCCAGTCCCTTTCAGAATAAGTTGAAAATCTGTGAGGTTGGCATCTTTGGATTCTGCTGATCAGGTCATCTCACTTCAGTACAGAAACATTAGAACTACAGATCATTCTTTTAGATGTGGTGAAGTTAGGGACATTATTGTTTTTTGGGTTTTTTTTGCAGAATTATTATAACTTCTAGGCCAGGGATCCTCATACCAGGTCCTCGAGGACCGGTGTACTGCAAGTTTTCCAAATGTCCTTGCTGGAACGTACCTGACTCTGACTCATACAAGCTCTGCACATGTCTGCTAAATACACACTGATTTGATTCAGGTGTATCCCAGCAGGCACACTTGGAAAGCCTGCAGGACACTAAGCCTCGAGAACCTGGATTGAGGATCCCTGTTTTAGGCAAATCACACTGACCTCAGAGACATGCATGTAAACTGTATGGGTTTTTCATGCTGCACGACAAATTTAGGCCATGCAGCAAATCATCTGCGGTCTAATGTGTGATTTGGTTTTAGTGCTCCCTGCTCCACATTCTTACAAATTAAGCCCACTAAGGTTTATTTAGGGGGAGTGTGGCTCATGAAATTTTGGAGAAATCATGTCCAAGAAGATAAATCCTAAAATATTCTGTTCCATGTTTTTATTCTTTTTAATTTCTTGAACATGATTTTTTCATCATTTAAGATGCAGTCCATCTACCACTATTATTGCAGTAAGTAGTCACATTTTATCTTCATAAAGTCTAATCACAATACAATCTAAGCAGATGTAACATTCAATTTTGCTCCTTTCTCTTCATTCATTCATTCATTTTCTATACCACTTTTTCCGATTCAAAGTCACAGGGAAGCTGGAGTCTATCCCAGAAATCGCCAGACAAGAGACAGTATACACCCTGGATGGGTTGCCAGTCCATCACAGGCTCCTTTTCTTATTGCATGCAATGTACTCATTAATGTACACAATGTAAACTAAATATATTAAACAGAGAGGCAAAAATAAAATTTTAGACCCATTGTCCAACTTGTGGTTTTGAAATTCTGTTTTCACATTCAGCTCCACCTTTCGAAGTTTTATGGCTTTGTTCTCAAGTTTATGGGTGTCTTCATGCAAAATCTGTTAAATAGTTATGTGTGAGGTATTATTATTATTGTGTTTGAAACGTTTCAGGGTCTATATAAGATTTAAAAGAATCAAGCATTGTTTGCCCCATTAATCCTTCTATTATTGATGAAAACAAATGATGACACAAAGATGCAGTCAGAATATGAGTGAATAAAGGACAAGTATATCATGGTAGGTTATTACTTATCAGCATCCAGAGTACAAGATAGATACGGCTGAGATCAGGTTTCATACTCAACACAGAGGTTACCATCCACTTCTGATAAACCTGTACGCACAAACATTATGTCTATGTGTGGTTAACTAGTTCCTGTTTTTTTTTTTTTTTTTTATGACAGAGGTCTTCGGTGGATTTTTACTTCTGTTACAGTTTCCCCTGTAAGGACCAATTCTCTCATCATAATCATCGCTAAACAACAACCAACATTTTCAACACTCTTTTGACCTCAGTTGACCTGAAGTTACAAGATTGTGTCAGCAGGGGGGTTGCTGAGATATTTGTCTACTTAACTTCTCCATTAAAACAAAAGCCAGATGCAGAGACAGAATCCTGAAGTTAGTAGTTTTTTTATTTTGGCATAAATGGTCAGGGGAAGGGTTGGGTTGTGTGCGAGTAACGTGCGTGTGTGTTTTTAAGTGTGAAACTGTTTTTTGTTGTTAGGCATTTTGATATGCTTTTGGATGAAAAGTGCTATACAAATAAAGTTTTATTTGATTTCATCCATAAGCTGTTAACATTAACTTTAGTTTTGCACAATAACCCATCAAGTCATCACTTTACTAATTTCTAGATGAAACATGCTGCCATCCTCTGGTTTTCACTGAAAATGAAGTTGTTTTCCTTTACAACATAACCATTTGTATTTTTTCATGTGTTCCAGGCAAATTTATTCTGACCCATTATCACATCTTGATTCTGAAACTCAGTTCTGTTGTTGCATACATTCCATGCACCTGTGAAGATGTACCTAATTCATTTTGGGTATGTCATTTAAGGCAGGAGGCTGAAAAAAATAGGTTTTCTGATGAAGTGGTTAATAAGAGTTATGGGTATATAGTAAGTTTTAATTATTTACAGTGATTCATATTAAGAATCACAATCAATCAGTTTTTCATATAAACTTGGCACATAGAATAAGAAAATCAATATTTGGTTGTTACGATGCCCAGGTCTGGGTATCTTGTTTGTGTTTGGTAACAACCAGCAGAAAGAGAAAGTCTTTCAAGAGAAAGACTTTTTAGCTCAAGGTCAAACTGTGCCATAGTCAGTACCCACAATACCAACCAATACCTCATAAGTAACAGGATAAGGTTTTAATATCCCGGACGAGCCCCCATTAATATTTTAACCCTGACTCAGCTAGGGGAAAAGGGCAGCAAGATTAAAGACAGAAAAGTAAATGGTATAAAGAAAAGGTTTATTACTCAATCAAAAACAAAACCAGGGACAAAACAACCCTTAATGTCAGAAGCAGTTCTACACACTAAAAACACCACAAGCTGTTCCATAAGGCCCACTATGAGGATTTAAAGGCAGCTACAACCATAAGCCAGCAAGTCACCAAAACACCAAGCTTCAGATGGCAAGCTGCTCTAAACAACCACTGCTGCCCTGAATGTTCGTCAGCAACGCGGTTATGTAGCTCCAGCTGGACAGCAGAGGACTGGCCCAATCAAAGGCAAGGTATCACAGATCCAGCGAATAGCAGACAGGTGATGGCACAGTGGGTTGTGTGCTGAGGAGTCAGCATATTGCTTAGTTGTTACAAAACACAAATGTCCAGCCACAGGGTTCTAACATTGGTTGATTTCTTTTTTCCCTTTAATGACAGCAAACTGGTACTGTATTGTACATCTTTGGAAAGCCTGATTAGACACCTTTACATAGAGGTATAACTTTTAGGGTTCCTGCTTTAGTGAAATGGGAAACACAAATATGTGGATAGTACACTGTTTTGCATTGTAGTTTAATATTAGGTGCGCATGCAGTCTTCACCTGTTGAAGAAAAAATAATTTAAACATTCACGAGACAAGAAATATATAGTAATTTATTATTGATACAACAAAAAATACAGCCAGAGCGAAGAGACCATTCCTCGCCACACACACAGGGGAAAACGAAAAACATAAGGTAAAAAAGGGAAGAGAAACAAAAGGGTACAAATTAGAGTCCCAAAACTGATACTGTCGAAAAAAAGCCTCTGATTATTTCTCATCATTTTTGTAATGTCCTTTTCTACCTGGAGGTAGACTAAGACAAAGTTAAATCCTGCATGTTTGCTGTAAGAAGCCCCATCTGCTATTACTTTTGAAAATATTTATATTAAAAGTAAATTTATTATTAAAAATTAATCTTGCATGCAAGTCTTGTGCCTCAGCTTTATGAACGGGAGATGCATTTATAATGCCATCATGCTCTTAAGTTTTTATTGGGTAGCAGACCAGTTTTGCTGGTATGTTTTGCTGAAATAGTAATGGTGTGTTCGAATTAACTCAGAGGTCTGAAGTCACAACTGAGAATGACATCTCGGTCGGAAGACACGGACGTGTTAGCAACAGTTCCTAATGTTAGCAGAGAGACTACATCCATCACTTTTTTTAAGTGTTTGGACATTCACATAGTTTATAAACTTAATCTCTGTGTACAATTAAAAGTACATTTAGACATAAATGTATGCTTACTCTTGGTTTCATTCAACCTTGTTTTGTTGGCAGCCATCTTTACTAGTAAGCTTGGGATTAGGTGGGTCTGCACCACAGACTGTATATAAAGAGAGGTCTGCACCCTCTTTCCCAGTCAGGGCGTTCACATTGTGTTTTCAACTGGTAAATACTACAAATCAAGCACAGCATGACTAATGAATTTTTGTACTTCTTGTATTGCACCTTAAAGGTGCAGTATGTAACAAAATCAATGACAGAAAAATGTTATAGATCATTAAAAACTTTCTGTATTGGTATTTAATCATTTAACTAAAATACCTTTTGTGGATTTAATTCCTTACTATGAGCCATTTGTATCTTCTTGCCTTTGATCCACATATATGGAAGTTATTTTTGTGCCACCCTTTTTACTATGGTGTCTCTGAATGGACAAACAACTCTAAATGTAAAGGGAGAATCCTCTGTGCTCTAAAACTGCAGTATCAGCCTTGTTTAAGAGGACATATTTAGCTTTGTTTTTAAAGTAGTTACGTGTAGTGCAGCCATCGCTGCACCTGAATCCACTGAATGCACTCTCAGATGGAAACGTCATTTTGTAAGAATTTGGCCACTGACAGTCACCGTCTACTTACAATTTTGCGGATTAATACACCCCACATTTAATCATTAACTTGAATGATTCAAAGTATTCACTCTAAACATGTTTATTTCTGAATTTAATTAGCTTGAAACCAAAAGCTAAAACACAGAGAAGATTTTAAAGCCCTAACCCTAAATAGCAATAATTCTTGATGTTTTATGTTGTTCATAAAAACAAGTATTCTTTCTTTGATTACTTTTTAACCCTAAAGATATATTTTTAAAGGAAGATGTTATTTTTAGCCACATTATCTTGGCTAAACTGCCTATAGCCTAAAAATGAGCAAGTACAGCTAGCTCTGAGCACTGCTTTAACTATGTGCATAAAGTTTATTCTAGTTTTTAGACAAAAGGTGAGGTTAAATTGTGGCTTCCTGTCACTGTAGCGTTCACACACCCATCAGATACTGTCCAAAAGAAGAGAAATGTCTTTAAAAGACAGACAACCTAGTAAGACATGTCTGCAACAATTGTAGCCTAGACAGGAAACAAAAACATTTTGTCAAATTCTGTCTATATTCTTAGTCACATAGAAACACATACATTAAACAGCAGCATTAATCATGTGAAATAAATTTGTGTTGATTTACAAGAATGCAAAATCAGATGATGAAACTAACAGAAACACAATTATACAAAAATCTTCATTATAATAGATTTTACTTAGTCAATTCTGTCAGTAACAGCAAAGCTTATTGACCTGTGCTGAGTATGAAATTTAAAAAAAATTTAAAAACATGCTATTCTGTATTATAACATAACATTCAGCTCTTTTTTTAAAAGTCTTCATTTAAATGTTTTGTCCCATTCAGTCTCATTTATGAGAGACATGTTTTGGACTAACTAAAAATGTAAATAGCTTTAAATTGTTCTGATGGGATTGAGATGAACATCTTTGGATCTTGCTGATTGAGTAGTTTGACTACAGATCATTGTCATAGATGTGATGGAAAGCCTGGCGACTTGGATTGGATGAGTTCTTGGCTTCTCCTGCAAAGTGGACACAAACTTAGATCGGTTACGGTTCCCAAAAGATATAAAATTATATTTCCTACTGACTAGTGTTAGTGGTCTGTTGCTGTTAATTCTATTTTTTTTTTTAGCTTGAACTTTCCCCCTGTTTCGCATGGTTAAAGTTTTATATGTGCATGCAAAAATCAAGAAGCCTCACCTTTACGCAGGAACTTTGATATACCGCAGATAGCACTTACTATTAAGACAAATGCCACAATTCCAAAAATTCGATATATATAATGCCAGAAAGTGTACTGAGCTGATTGTCCCTCTGCAAGATCAAAAAGAAAAGAAAAAAATGTGTTTTAATGAAAAATCAAAGAAATATTTGAGCTGGAAAATGGTCAGTTGTTTTAGCTTGACCATACATCATTTTACTGCTTTTAAAGGAACAAAGAATGAACAGAAAGAGACCAAAGTCGTCTGAGAGCACGACAAGTGAACTAAGCAATGTTTTTCACACATTTAGGTCACACTTTATTTAATATTTAGCCAAAAATAGGGACAGAAGAAATGTTGCAGTATATTGCTTATATAAGTTGAGTAAAAAAAACATTTAACGCTTAATACCTTTTTGTGTTGTGCTATTTGTCGGTGAAACACTGGAACTTTCACTGTGACCTAGAAAGTACAGAACGTTACATCTTAGAAATATCTGGACTTTATTGTAAATTTCTATTTTTCTTTCAGTATTATATAAATGATTAATTGACACTCACCAGAAACATTGACCATGATGCCGAAACCCATATTGCCTGAGTACTGACATTGATACACACCTGCATCATCGTCAAGTATGGTTTTGAAAATCAAATATGCTTCCCCTTTAGACTGATCTAACGTCTTCCACTCTGTTTTAATGTGACTTTTGTTGCTGATGTTAAAAGAGAGACTTTCTTCAACTTTATACCAGGAGACTTTTGGTGGCTTGTTGTTGCAGAAAGTAACTGGGCATTTCAATGTGAGCTCTTGTCCAAGAGAGACTTTGTACATTGTGTGGCGTTGTACTTCAATTCCAGGAAAACATTCAGAGTCTTCACCTGCAGAAGAGAAATGAGGACAAAAGTTCAAATGAGACACTTTCACCAAGTTTTAATCTAAGATTTCTTCAGGAAAATGGCATGATGTAAAGGATTTGAGATTACCGGACACCCTTTTTTTCTACAGCATAGTAATCATATACTGGCAAACTGACCTAAATATGTTACAGGTAAATGCACAGGGTTTTCATGCTGCAGGTGGGCTCCTCCACATTTGGGTCAGCAAACCATCTGTGGTTTAAGCACAGTGTGACTTTGACTTCATTGCTACTTAATACAAATGATTGCAAATTAACAGTGTTAGATTGTGGATGTTTTAGTAAAGAATAAGAGACAAATCATATCCAAGAGGTTAATCTTGGGAAAAACAACAACTTAATTTGAAGACCTAGTCAGTGCAGACACTAAGGAGCCTACTTTTTCCTTCATAAAGTCAGAAAACAAAACAAGCAAAGCAGGTGTTCTCTTCATGGCGGCCCTTTTCGCATGCATGAGATTTACCTCATGATGTACACAATATGAATCATATAACAAATATATAAAACAGAAATGCAAAGCATGAATTAAAATTTACTATGTGGTGTCAAATACTCTTTGTCCAAATTCTGGTTTTGGACTTTTGTCTCCACGTTCAGCTCCAAGTTTTATATCTTAATGCTGTGTTGTCAAGTCTTTTACACATCTGTCAAACTATCAAGCCTTTAACCCATAAAGACCCAACCCATGAAAAAAATTAACAGATAAGTCTAAGTCCTTTAATATGAGGTCTTATTTATTCCTTAAAAAATGAAAATAATAATGTGCCTATTATTGGGGAGGATATTTACCATTTATTACTTTGTGATAGTAAAAATGTTTACAGTGAAACCTTCTGCTTTCTGGTGTCCATTAAGGGCCAGAAAACAAAAAAACATATTATATCCAACAGGATTTTGAGCAAAGTTTGTACCATAAAGTGATGCCAATTTCTCAGAAACTGCATATATCATATAAGTCATGTTGGGTACTTATGGGTTAATTTTTACATAATTAAAAATCAAGAGAAATTTGTTCTGATTTCTTTGTAAAATAATAGGAATATGATGCTTTTCTTTACAGAGGATTGAGATGTAAGCTAATCGTAACAATAGTTAGATGGTCATAACTGGAAACAGACTTGTGATGGTTTTAAGATTCACTATTGAAAATGTTAAAAGAATAAACTGTTGCTTGTGTGATATTATAACTATGTTTGAAATCTTTTCAACCCCTTTAACATTTAACAATACTAAAAGCACTGTGTAATTAATGCTTTTATAATTCATGACCAAAGACACAACGACCCAGACAGACCCATTCTGACCCAGTCAGAATGAGGGTTAAATAAGGATAATATAAGTGATAACTTACTATCAGCATCCAGAGTACAGATGAGTACCGCTGAGATTAGCACAAGAATGAAGACTTGTGAGCTGTACGGTTTCATGTTCGGCACATAAGCCATCCACTTCTGTTAAACCAGTGTGTCTCAGTATGTCACTTTATGTGTGGTTAGCTACTTCCTTCTTTTTTTTTTTTCGTTACAGTGTTTGGTGGATTTGAGATTTTGTGACACTTCTATTTCAGAACAAAAAAACATCACAAGAGACAGTTTAATATGATTAAACAGTTATGAATATACATTAAGTTTTGATTGCACACATATTACATTCTTTTCCTATCAAAGAACCACAATCACCAATCACAAAAAAGCATTAGTCATTCATAGAGGCATAAAATTAGTCAACAGCGGATATGTTACAAGTCACCATACAATCCACCATCATTGAAATCAGATGTAATGTTTGTCAAGAAAAAGTTCAAGTCACAGATGTGCAGTTGCACCACATCACAATTTTAGCGCACTTATTAGAAGGACACAAAACATTCAGAACAAAAAAAAGAAAACAATCAAAATTTTGTTCGTTAAGTGATGACCTCTCTTTAGTACAGAGTAAAAACCCTTATAGGATGATTTTCGCTCTTTGCCCAGCCTTGTTTTAGAGGATTAAAAGGCTTACTGAAAATGAAATAAAAACAAATATAAATACAGAACAATTTTGGTTTGATCAAGTTAAGCAGAAAATATAACATGATCTAAATTTGTCACAAATATACAATTTTATTTATTTGACTTGAAGGCCCTATATTTTTCTAGACTAGCTGGACTTGTTTTTAGCAGACATAGCTCAAACAAAAATTAAAAAGAAACATTTCTTGTTGAATACTTTTTAGCAATAATACACATTTGGTGTTATAGTTAAAGATTTATCCGGTTGACCAAAGGCAAACCACAGCACCCATGTTTTTGCTTGTGCTAGTAAAATTGTGTATCTAGTGTGTATTGGAGGGTACAAATGAGGCACAAAATTGAGTCAAGGTTCAATAATCGTTGGAATTTGTTCTGTCATGGAATTTGTGAAAGATTAAAAAACAGAATATTGTCGGCTTTATAATTTAACATCTAAAAGGCCTCCTGTGAGTGACTGAATCACAAGCTAACTAAGCTAGCAACCTCATCATTTCCAAACCCTTGTAGTTAAATTAAAAGTACCAACACTTCTAAGTTAATCAAATGACATTTGTCAATTAAATACAGATTTACAAGACAAAAATTAAATATTGTCTACTATAGTTGGTGGTTTTTTTGTTCTGTTTTTGTGACTTAGTTTGTTCTCGTAGCATGCTAGCGCCAACAGGAGCACATCATTGAGTGATAGCTTGAGCAGCTACAGAAGGGAGATATTTTATATTAGAAAAGCGAACTAATTATATTATAGCCAATTTCGTAGTAGAAAATAACTTTTTGTTTGTCGTTTTCTACTTGATTTAATGTGATTCGGTTTCCCCATTTCATCATGCATGAGAACGATATCACATGAATTTGATTGGAAAATATCAATCACATTATAAAAATGATACTTTTGGTTGGCATGGTGAGCGTTCCCATACAAACAAATAAAAGGGAAAGAAATAGTTTTCATACTGCAATATGACTCGATATTACTCTACTTTGATTAACAGCTCAGATCTTGTGTTAGTTTAAGTTTGGAAAGTAGTAAATTTAGAAAGTTAATTTTGTGGTTAATTTTGCCAAAATAATGAACATTTTTATTTTTATACCACACTTTTTACACCTTAAACATGAAAGGGAACTTACATGTTTACCTGTGGCTGGACTTCATAAGCCATTGTGGCACACTGCTTGTAATATTTACCACAAAGTGCTGGAAACCAAGCTAAAACTGGAAGTCAAAGATTTTACATCCAAAACTGAAAGAGAACAGTAAACACACAGATTAAATCAGGGCTAGTTTGTGCCTCATATCTTAAATCATGCTTTGAGTACACTAACTTGTCTACATTATGTTGTAATCAAAGAGCAGTGTTTACAAAACTGTAAAAAAAAAAAAGTGGGGAAAAAATTGTTTCTCTGTGCCAAAAGTTCATCTGGAGGAAATCCACCAGACTAAAATGTTCATCTGTGATCCTCTAGTGTGATCAGGATTGAATTCTTTATTTCACTCGTATAGCTGCGTACTCCGATTGCTCCTCCACTGGCCTTGGTTGTCGAGCGGGTAGCCTCTGTGGCAGGTCATGGTTGAGAGCAGCATACACAACAGAACCACCTTCCTCCACTTGTCTTTGTCTGTTTCTGTCTTGACGTATCTGATCATTAAGCCGCTCATCATCCCTGGAAGATCTCAACTCGTCAGGCTGCCTTGATGGCGATTTCCTCTGGGTAGACCTCCGAGATGGCGGCACGCAGGGGCTTCCTCTTGGTGAGAGGTGAAGTTTGACAGGTTGCTCAACCATGGGTATTGACATGTACTGTAAGAGTTTTTCAAATAAATATTACTGGAGGACCAACAATGGAAAGGGAGAGAATGTCAGCTTGAAATGTTTTCTGTCTTACTTGATTTTCAGACTGTGCTTCTGTCTTTGATTTTCCTGCAAGATGTAGTTTATTAATATTAGCAATGATAGTTTGTATTTTTATCACACAAAGTAGTTATTATGTAAAAATTAACTCCATAGAAAGGATTAATAAAACTCACCTTTGCACCCTTTCATAGCTATGATAGATATGATTATCACTACGATGACAAACGATGTTATCCCACCAGCACAGTACACATATATCAACTCATCTGTGTTTTCACCTTCATGGTCTGAGCTGCCTGCAAGAGGTTGGACACAAAACTGGATTAATATAGATGAAAGTGTCTGAGATGGAGGATTAAACAGTATGTTAGGTTTTATATCAACCTTTTTGTGTTGTGCTATTTGTCGGTGAAACACTGGAACTTTCACTGTGACCTAGAAAGTACAGAACGTTACATCTTAGAAATATCTGAACTTTATTTTAAATTTCTATTTTTCTTTCAGTATTATATAAATGATTAATTGACACTCACCAGAAACATTGACCATGATGCCGTGACCCATATTGCCTGAGTACTGACATTGATACACACCTGCATCATCGTCAAGTATGGTTTTGAAAATCAAATATGCTTCCCCTTTAGACTGATCTAACGTCTTCCACTCTGTTTTAATGTGACTTTTGTTGCTGATGTTAAAAGAGAGACTTCCTTCAACTTTATACCAGGAGACTTTTGGTGGTTTGTTGTTGCAGAAAGTAACTGGGCATTTCAATGTGAGCTCTTGTCCAAGAGAAACTTTGTACATTGTGTGGCGTCGTACTTCAATTCCAGGAAAACAATCTGAGTCTTCACCTGCAGAAGAGAAGTGAAGACAAAAATATACACAACAAATGAGAAATTAACAAACTCATGAGTGACACAACGAAACATATATTTCTGTTAATGACAGCTGAGTAGGATAATGCCCAACATTTGAATCCAAGATTTTATTTTTATTCATTGATTTGGTATGAAATGCTTTTAAAAAAAAATCAATAGATGATGGAGGTTCTTGCACCAAACCTGTGTTCAGTGAAACCCTGAAACCTTAAAAATAAAACTTTAACAGAAACAGAAATGTAACATTCAGATCCAGACCAGTCCAGGGTCTACCCTGCATCTCACCCAGTCACTACTGGGATAGGTTCCAGCGTTCCCACAACACAGAATTGGATCAAGCGGTTTGGAAAACAAATGAACATTCACATCCAAAATAATGCAAAACTAAAAGATGCACAACTCATGAGAAAAGTAAGTGAGATATAGAAACATGTGACGATGTTTCAGTTTTTGTAAACGGTAACTCAGTTTGCATGAAATCCAGCTGCGGGGGGAAGTGCAGCTGAACCCCACCCAAAGCAGACTGTCTCTGGGGGAAACTGAAAGCCACAGACCTCCATCACACCTTACACCTTGTGTCTGTGCACCAACACTGAACACATGTGTAACTTTTCTTAAATATTGTGTTATTTTCTCACCCTGGAAACCCTTGTGACCATCTCACAAGTTCACCATCCAGGATCTTTTATTAAATATAATCTGAAGTATAGTTGTATATTTGAACATTTACTGTACGCTTAAAGATGAGTAGAAGCTCATTGTTGTCCTGAAAAGTAAACATGTCTTTTCACATTTGTTATCCAAGACTTTTCAGTTAAACTAGTTGGTTTTTATTGTTCACTGATGTTAAGAATAAAGATTAATTTAGGCTTCATTTAATAAAAGAATGTGCTGTTAAATATCATCAAGCTTTATGTTTATTTTTCATATTCATTTTGTGCAAGTGCATATATAGAATTTGGGTTGATAGGAATATATACACTCATAGATACGCCTTGCTTTTGGATATTGTTTATAAATTATGAAGTTGAACTGAACTTGGACTTCTGTGTTCTTCACACTGAAAGAGCCGTCCAAAGAGCACCGCTCTTCAGCCAAATGTCATGTTTCTATAGTGTCCTGTGGCCAACCGTATGTTTCTTCAGTGCAAATGTGTATGGGTACATGTTAAGTATGTATGCATGTAGATACTTATGTATGTATAACAACATGTAAGCGTGTATGAAAAAGTAAAGTGGTATACAGTATATTTAGAACTGTAATGACACAGAGGTAGGGAAGAATTATTGTTGCAACATGGGTAGGGGATATTTGGTCATGGTTTGAGTTGAGTTGACCATACATACTTTATAATAGGAAATGCCATATAGTAAATTTTTCCTTTTTTTTTTTTTTTTTGTCAATTATTGGTTATATTAAAGACAAAACGGATTCAGAAATAGTACAGAAAAAACATGAGGCTACAACCTAAGATGTGTTTTTTCTTTTAGCACAAAAGAAAATTTTGCATTCAATACCAATGAAAGATAAAACAAACAAAATAAAATGTTGGATTGTTTGTGAAATTGTTGTGTTGTTGACTTGCGATGCTTTAAAAAACACCAAATAAATTGGTTAACAGTCAACAAGCGAGCAGCAGATCCACACTCTGCAAAAGTAATGTCTTAATGTAAAATTTTCAGCAATTTGTTCATATTCATAACCAAAACAAAATGCAACTGTACACATCCCAATATCCCTAAAAAAATGAAAAGATTCTATTCTGTAATTAAATGGCCCTTTCAGTTCTGAGTAATGCTGTTCGTATAATATTACAAAAAGACATGAAGAATCAGAGACACATCACCTCTATGCTTCTTAAAGATGGGGGACTATTCTGTTATCAAAATGTGAAATTATTTTCAGAAAACATGAACACAGAGGCTTGTTGACAGTGCACAGTTTTAAAGTTAGCATCAGTGATAAAACTGAGGAGTAAAGGTACTTTTAATGCCCAATATTATATGTAGCTAATAGATCAACATAAGCTGCATTTTGAACTAAAACTGATCAGCCTGTCGACCACTGAAACCTGGAGATGATAAAAACTATTAAATTAAACGCAACAGCCTCCAAACTAAGCTGCAATAGCACAGAATAGTATGAAAGCATCTGACTTTAAAACTACAACAAAATGACAACTGCAAATGATTGTAGTTGCTTTTTAGTTTAACTGTTTTTTTTTTTTGTTTTGTTTTGTTTTTTATCCAAATTTCAGGATCACTTTATTCATCAGTTTTGTTACATTCCACATTTTCACACTTGACTGTGGCCTTTTAAAGCTTCATTCCCACAGTCATTCTTCAGTATTGGACAAAGCACCTCTGCATTTTTCAGTAAAGAAGACATACATAACATACACACACACACACACACACACATATATATATATATATATATATATATATATATATATATATATATATATATATATATATATATATATATATATATATATATATAGTTACAGGAAATTAAATTAATTATAGTAAGTGTGACTTTCCTAACTTAAGCTCAGATAAAAAGATGCAGTCGATTAAAGAAAGTAATGAGTAATTTTTGGAACAAAAAAACAATGTTTAATTTGATTGATGTCAGAAATATTTCTGCCTTGTTTTCATTCATATAAGATCTGTTTCCATCCAAGGTTTCATGTATGACAGCACACACCGTCTTATGGAAGAAATTATCCAAATGTTGCGTTTTATAATCTGAAAGGTACGCATTTCCAAATGAACAGATCTCTTGATGTGAATCAAATTGTCCTTTATTTGTGTTCAACTTTCTTTGACAAGCAAAACTTGATCAACTTCTACTTTAAACTAACAACAATTTAGTTTTGGATGTAACACTGGTTCTGCCATTAAAGCTCATTTTACTGACATTCTGTTTTCATTGTGGATGACAACACAGTGACGATATCATGTTAGAGTTCATGACTTCTGCAGATCCCAAGTTTAACCTTTACAGCAGAATTTAGTCAGTGGTCACAAAGAGCTGACTTCTGTGTGTAAAGCAGAAAGAAAATTAAGTCTGTGTAAATACTGAGAAAGCACAGTTTGCAGAAAAATGCACTTACTGTCAGCTTTCAAGGTGAGAAACAGGACTGCCAAGATGGATACATGAAGGGCAGTCCGGCACTGGTGAGGCCTCATGATGCAGCAACTCAGAAAATGTCATAATCCAGTCGCTGTTGGTTCAAGAAAGAAATGCTCCACTAAACAGATGATCACCTGACTAACTAAACAGAAATGATTAAATCAGAGCTGGTGAAAACACTCTGCTTCCTCTTTCTACTATAATTGTACTCTTCCTCCAACAGTACTGCTGTTGCTTTCCCCTACACAGGTAAGATGAGTGTAATTCTGGTGGAACTCACTGCAGCCTGGTGGGTGATCTCTCTTCTGCAAAGTCCAATAATGTAAAACATTTCAAATCAGGGGGTTCCCACTTTATCCCTCCTCAGCAAAAAATTCATCTTGTACTGAAATCTCACTCACACACTTTAAAAAAAAAAAAAAAAATTCCGAGATGTTGTTTTAGCCTATGCACCTTGACGACTCCTTCATCACTTCTTGGCAGTATCTGTGGTTTGTCTTCTTCAAGCAGACTTCCTCCCTCTCTGTTTTCCTTTCATGTTTGCCTCTGCATCTCCTGCAGACTTGTGCGACCTTCTGCAGAGCTCTGTGGGTTCATTGTAGGATCTATAGAACTCTGATGAGATGAGATGAAGATACTGCGGCCTCTTTAAAAGCTTAAATACCCGCTATGTTGGTATGTTGTGTGGTTATTGTAATGCACTATTACCAACTCGTGGACTGTTATGACATGAATCAGCTTGTTTCTAGTTTTATGGCTGTAATGTGGTTTGGATCAATGGACAGGTTGTTCAAGTAACTTCAGGCTCTCCAGCTAAAACTTTTAACTGAATTAAATCTATTAATTGTAACTCTCCCGAATTGTGCCATAAACATGCGAAGAACATCACAAAATGCGCTGGATAAAAATAGTAGCATGTTTATAATGTTTTATGGTGGTTTCCGCTAGAAGGAAAAGTATCTCACATATCTATAGATGTTTGAGATACATAGTTTTGCCTTTACATAGATGTGTAGCTAATACTGAGATGTTTTGTAAAACAACACTTTATTAAAGTGATAAATGTAAGAAAGAAAGTTTTATATAATTTTGCGAGCGATATGTAATTTTTAACTATTCTAGGTCTACAGCGCCGTTACCAGGTTTGTGAACGTAAGTACAAATCAACGCTCAACTACCACTGCGCAGGCGCTGTCTTTTACGTAATGACGTACTTGAAACCGTCTGAGACGGAGCGAAAATGGCGGAGTACCTGGCATCCATTTTCGGCACAGAGAAAGACAAGTAAGTTTTATGCAATATTACCACAAGTGTTACCCCAAATATGTCTTTTACTCAGAGCTATTTTACCATGGTTGATTTTTTGTCACCTGCTGGGACTCAGCTTGATGGCGAAGTACTGTTCAAGTCCCAGTCATGCTTATATTAGCATGAGGAAGCTAACAGTCGGCTAACGCGTTGAATGAAACTCATGAAGTCTCACTAGCTTGTGTGAATTTACTCTTTCTTTTATGTTTGCAGCCAGATATTTAAAATATCACCATTTTAACGTCTTGTCAGTTTTGTGATTAACTTGCAAACGTTTGGAGTATTTACAGGGTATATTAGTAGACAGTCGGATAACATGTAGCTTGTTAGGCTAACGTTAGCAGAGGACCCGCTCTGCTAGGCGGAGTGTTTTGTTCTATTTCGCCAGAAGAGAGCAGCAAAATGCATCTTCTACTCACAGGATGGTAGTTTTTATACTGCGCTTTTATAATAGCAACTTTATGACGGCCCTTGTGTCAAATATAGAGTTGATTAGTGGCATTAAAACGACTCAGCTCAACTTAATAGGTAAAAAAAAAAAAAAAAGATCAGTATGTTGCATTCATTTTTATAATTTTTTTTCATCCTTATGCGGCATAAAAAGTATATGAGATTTATCTGACAATATATTTAAATGTCATGTTCTCAGACAAGTCAGTGAGAGGGAATCCTTACATGATTCATGGGTTTATTTAACTTAATGCTGCTTGTTTTTGTTTTTTGTTTTTTAAAGCTGAATTTGTTTACTAAAACTTGGTTGTCATGAAACATAATTAAACTTAAAATACTAAACCTTACAAGACATTAATTGCAGATAACAGATTGTCTAATCCCCAATGGTAAACCTGCCCCTCGGTACACCTAGAATAGGACAAGTATGTTGACTTATTTCAGATAGCAAGTTTGTGATCACCAGACATGTCATGTGTTTTTGCCCACTTGTTAAATCTCGTTCACCAAAGGCTCTTACATTAATCTTTGTGAGAGCTAAACCAAATACTAACTCTGTGCCATTCTGTGATGAAATGCTGAAAAGAGTATGTGTATCTTAAAAGGAGACTTGTTTGCAAAAGTCATTTTGAAAAAGGCCATGAGTCAAGGTTGCAATGCAGAGATTATATGACCTTTCCAATCAACTGCCCATGGTTGAGTTTGGGATTTTTAAATAAGGGCTGAGAGCACAACAAAAACCGAACAGTTTCAAAGCAGTTTAAACTATCTTGCTTTCAGTCTTTGCAATCTAAAATGCTAATTATAAGTTTGTTTTGAGTCTACTTAATTAAAACCCAGTGTGTGAGGATTGCTCCCATCTAATGGTGTTCTCATTGAATGCAAACAACCAAGTCAGCCTCTCCGGTTCCTTGCTATTAAAGCATGTTATTACCACTACCGAAGCAGCAGAAAGTCACAAATTGGAAAATGTCAACATCTTGCACAAGTTGGAGTGTCCCAACAGGTGATGATGTACAGAAGGACACATAAGTCTTTATTGTTATGGATGCCATTAAGTTGCATGTAAGCCATGTATTTGGAACCAAGCTACTGCTCATAGCTAATGTCACAGTGTGATTTTAAGGGGGGAACATCAAAAAAGAAGCAAAACTTTTCTTCTCCCACTTCTCCCCCACTGATTGGGACTAGATGAAGGAAAAGGTTTGCCGCCGCCAATAAAACACAGCAGAAAAGGATGTAAACGACTAAGATAAAGATAAACATTTGGCGTTACTTTATACAGAGGCATGAAGCTGTCATGCAAATTAAAAAATGGGACTACATCATGTTATAACGAGATACTATCAAATTATCAAATTGTAAAACTTTTCACATTATAACTTTGTAGGTTTTACGTTTTTACAATGAAACTATGACATTATAACGTGCTATGGTTTTTGTTTTTATTTTGATCACAGCTCAACGTATCTGTAACGTTGAATATAATAAAAACTAAACTGCTTCTGGCAGATCATGACTATGGTAAATGAAGCCAAACAAAAACAAATGAAACTACAACTGTTGTGTTGTCCTGAGCAAAAGCATAAATATTAAACACCACAGAACTGTGAATTACACGGTTAAAAGGTGCTTTAAAACCATGTAGTGCACAGATCCAAGTTTTTATCCCACAACATTTGCTAAATATGTTCAAGTATAGGAACTACTTTATGTTGACCTCTGGACTTTTTATGTTAAACAACTTGTGAAAGCAAACTGATCTGAACCACTTGATTAATGTGTTGCTGTGGTGACGCCCGTTACAGAGTGATATAACAGTGATTAAACTTGCCAAACTACATGTGCGTATAAACAAAAATAAGGCAGGTCAGTCGCCGTGTTTTGCTGACCTTAAACAGTGCCATGGATGATAGCGAGTACACTTAGGGATTTAATGGGTTGGCGCAGATGCAATGTGGCAAAAAATACATGTAAATTTAGGATAGAACCCACACAGTTTTAATACATGTGGCTTTTAATCTCATCTTGATGATTTACCAGGCGTTGACGTGATTAACACAATGAGCCAAATAAAAGCATTGTTAAAAAAAAACTATAAATATTTTATTTTAGGTTGGGTCAACCATTTAGGATCCCAGAAAACTTTAAATGTCTGTCACCTTCTTTTTGATTAACAATTATTTTGATTAATTAACTTAACATTATTAACAATATTAATGCTATGCTTACAGCGAGTGATCCATGGTTATTTGCATGTACTTTGATCTTTGAATTTACTGCCTCTGTAAATCCAAAATCCTGGTAGATTTTTATTTATATGTTGATGTTAAAAAGTGACATTATTTAGAAAACTCATTTATTTGAATAATGTCTGGTTACTTAAGAATCATGCTGAAGTTGCCAGCTAGTTAGTAAGTGGGGAAACTGTGACCAGTGATCCTGATCAGACGGATGCTGCTGATTCATGAAGACCTGCATCAGTCCTGTTTGCTTCAGTCTCAGGTTGAACTCCCCGTCCAACTTCCTGTGTTTCATTTTAATATCTGCAAGGGAAGAGAAGCTTTTTTTACATTGTCCTGCCATTTACAGTCGTTATCGCTGGATCTGCGATCATTGCCGGTATAATCAGATCACATTTTCACAGCACCATAGCAAAAGAAAATAAGCCAGGAAAATTGCTCCTTTATCGGTATATTGTCTCACCCTCTGATCTGAAGGCAGTTTCACTTCAGAGATCTGGGAAGAAAATCCCTGAAACAAGCCCAGTATGAAGGTTTTGGAAATTTGTGTCCACAAATGTCTCTGCTCCACATGATTTCTGGTGCTTCTCTGAAAGCAGCTTTTGTTTTAATAAATAATAAATGCAGCGTTACCAGCAGTACTGTTTAGCAGAACCTTTAAATCGGCTGATTTCATGTGTATGTGCTGACAGCATTACTCCTTTTCCAGGGTGAACTGCTCCTTCTACTTCAAAATCGGAGCTTGCAGACATGGAGATCGCTGCTCGAGATTGCACAATAAACCAACTTTCAGCCAGGTGGGTTGCTGTCCTTTTAAAAGTGAGTTTATTCCACTAGTTTGGCATTCAGCCGCCGTCTTCAAGCTTGTTTCATCTTCTCCTGTGCAGTGGCCGTCACAAACTTATGTCCATTTCTCATCAGTTCTGAAAAGTTAACATCCTTCATACCTGTATGAGTATCAAGGATACAGATCGTCCTGCTCACAATGTCCTGCAACACAAACATGTTGCTTAATTCATTTGTTTAATTTGGGTTTGATTTTTCGTTTGATTTTTACCTCTTGTTCCCACTTGTTTTTTTTTGTTTTTACATGTGCTTCCTGAACTTAAATCCTAAATATTTTCCGGTGAATAAAACCGAACCAGTCTGTATGTGGGACTGCTGTTGCAGCAGTTTGTCATCGCTACAGTAAAACTGCAAGTTATGATGCACACAATACCCGAGCTACAGGCTGGGACGTCAGTAACATGTTCTGATCCTCAGATTTTCGTGCTTCTTAGTAAACACCTGCACTGTCGTGTCTGCACTAGTATCAGGATACTCAGGATTCTCAGATCTGTTTTTCTGTGTTCTGCAGACCATCTTGATTCAGAACATCTACCGCAACCCCCAGAACAGCGCTCAGACGGCCGACGCTTCTCGTTGTAAGTGGAAAATGTGCCAGCAACTTCACTTTGTTTGCATAAAGCAAGTTCTACATGAAAAGAGTTGTAAAAGCCTCTTTTAGTCCATTTAAACAGAGATCTGTCTAAGTCCACATTATCTTCCCAGAACTGCTGCTTATAGCTGAGCCTTGATATGGATTCATGGGCCATTAAACACTTGTCTGACCAGATATACAACGCAAACAGAACTTAAAGATTGTGCTGATCAAATGCCTTCGACTTTAAGAGCTGAAGCAGAAAATAAAAGAAAATTCCAGCTAAAATTCAGCCTTAACTTTTATATTTCTGCCTATAAAAAGCTGTTTCACAAAAAAGTACTGGCTATCTACTAAATAGTAAAGGATGTAAAAAAATCTTCTACATAAGTGATATTATTGCAAACTTCATTTGTTACTTAGCAGGATCTCAGCACAGCAAGCATGTAATCTCTGTTTCTTCCCTGGCTCTGCATTCAGTCGGGTTTTATATCACAGAAGCTTACATTTTGTGTTTCAGACCTTTTCTCTGTTGAACATTTGCCTTCATAACCTTGAAAACATCCCAGTCTGATGATGGCTTATACTGTAAGTTCCACCTTGATTTGCAGGACCCTCCAGCTCAGACCGCCCTTAATTCATGCAATCACACCAGCCCGAATCCATGTGGTTCACTGTGCATGTCCTTCAGAGATGCCCAGCACAGCTGGTTGTTCCCTGCAGTTAGAATAAAAGGCCTCCTGGTGTTGTGATGCTTTGGACTGGAACTTACAAATATGATCATTGATTCAATGTCATGACCCACATCTGTGTACAGAGTTGCACAAACAGCTTCGTAAAGGAGGTCAAACATTGGCAAATGTTATTTGAAACTCGAACCCCACAGTCTAGGGGAAGACTTTGAGGGGTCAACTTTAGTTCTGATTTCTGTGAAAGGGGCTGAATTTATTTCAGAGCAGCCAATAAATCCTAAAAACCACATCTTATCGTTTACAGAAGCAGCTTTAACAGTGAGACGTTACAGTAATAGTTAAATCAGTCTCTGTGAAGACTTGCATCACCTCTGAATGTCTGGTTTTTGGCATTTTCCAGGTGCCGTCAGCGATGTGGAAATGCAGGAGCATTATGACGAGTTCTTTGAGGTGAGCGACCTTTTTGTTCCAGATTTGGCACAATGTGACATCAAAGTTTATCTGCTTTTTTTTTTTTTTTTTTTTTTTTGTAAACTTCAAAACGTCAAAACTTCAGCGACAGCGGCACGTAATTGTTGATGCAAGCATAATTCGTCTGTTTTGGAGCCAAAATTATAGCAGCAGTTTTAACTGTCCCGTACAGAAAGTTTGGAGTATTAAATCTGGCTTTTAGATCTTAAATACAGTTTTGTTTCATTACATTTCTAAGCTGTGTGAAGAGTTTGGTGTGTGTGTTTGTTTGACAGGATTTAGTATTTAGAGTACGACTCACCATTCTGTTTAGCCTGAACTTGTCACACAGAATTAACATTAGTTTTCTTTAGTTCTCATCATAAGTTTAAACAACACTTCTTCTGGGTTTCCCCCCCAGGATGTGTTACACTCAGGTAACAGATTTCCTGGTTAACACTTTGTATTTTTAAAGCGAGAGCCTGTTTGACAGGTTAGTTGTCATTTTCTTTTTATTTCCTACTCAGGAAGTGTTCACAGAGATGGAGGAGAAATACGGAGAGGTGGAGGAGATGAACGTGTGTGACAACTTAGGCGACCATCTTGTCGGCAATGTTTATGTGAAGGTAGGTGGCGATCTCGGCGTATTTCAGATTAAAAAGAATTTATTTGGCGTGTTTAACAAGCTGCCACTTGTGACATTTTTTTGCATAAAGTTTCGCCGTGAGGAGGATGCAGAGAAAGCTGTAATGGACCTTAACAACCGATGGTTCAACGCCCAACCAATCCACGCAGAACTCTCCCCAGTCACTGACTTCAGGGAAGCCTGCTGTCGCCAGTATGAAATGGGGTGAGTACCAGGAGCTAAGCTCATGACTAAGACTTCATTTTCATGATTTATATTAACCTGCAGAGCAAATATCTTATGACTTGGTCCGATTGTCCATTTATAAAACCGTTCAGCTATAATATGTGAAAAACTTAGAAATAAGCAACTAATGTTTTTTTTTTTAATTTCATCATTAAAACAAAGATTTCATAGTTTAGCCACTTAAAGCTGGGGTAGGTAATGTTGGGGAGCTAGCAAGATGTGAAAGATGCACCCTGTTTTGGCTCCTCCCCCTCTGGTTTTTCTCCTTGCGTGATCCGAGGCTTTTGTAGTTTGCAGCTTTTTCCACCAACAATTTTCTTTTTTCTCAGCTGTTTAGCAGGAGGAAGCAAATAAACCGAGCCGGGTCGGGAAATCATTCATGCCATGTTTATCTTCTTCTCCGGTTTCTTCTTCACTACTCTGTATTTTCTTCTTAACACGCTGTTTATATGCAGGGTGTGGCAATCAGGTAGAAGCTTACGAAATATAAGAAATGAACAACTCCATTTCAGTCTGAACATTTGGATTGGTCAGAGTTTTTAGAGATTTACTGTAAACTGAGGGGTCTAACTATATTTCTCATTGTTCATGATTACAAAATGTACAGACTATCTGGACGAGGAACCACTCCACCCAGAGTAAAATGTCTCTGAGCAAGATTACCTAAACCAGCTTTTAAAAGTAGTTTGCATTATGACTATCAGCAATGTGTACAACACCAGTTAAAAACATTGGCATGATGTGCAAAATGTTATTAAGACAAAGAGTTAATTGTAAAAATCAGTGATATTGTGGTTTATGACACAGGCGTGTCGACAACTGATATTTAATCACAACAGAATATGTTGGCAGAAGAGCATTTTACAGTTTACTTTGATAGCAGGAACCTGGCAGAAAATTAGACAGGGATTTGAAAATTGTTTCATTCTGGTGGCGTATTTTGCCATAATATTCCAAAAATTACATAAAATCAGGTGAAGTCTTGTCCAATAAGAAAAGGACTTGATACCTTGTGAATCAGAATCAGAGGGGTTTAGTTTTATGGGAGCAGCTTCAGCTTGTGGTTTATCTGATAACTTTCATCAGCCCTGCTCTATACAGACAGAATCCTGAAATGTGGCATCAGCTAATGTTCAGGGTATGTATAGTACCATCTTCAAACCCACATGTCCAACCTTGAAGCAGATGGGCCACGGCAGCAGAAGACTACATCTGGTACCAATTGCTGTCAGCCAAAAACCAGAAAATGAGGCTTCAGTCCAAACAGTCCCACCAGAACTGGACAACAGAAGATGGATCCTGGTCTCTGACCAGTCTCTCTTTCATCTGCAACATTCAGGATCAGAATTGGTTGGAAACCACATGAAAACATGGATCCTTCCTGACAGTGGTGGTGTAATGGAGTGGGAAATACTTTTAAGTACCAACTGGGTATTATTTAACCACCACGGCCTACCAGAGTATTGCTGCTGACCCTGTCCATCCCTTTGTGAGCACAGTGCAGCATGTTCTGATGGAAACTTCCAGCAGGATGACGCAGCATGTCATAAAGCTCACATCATCTCTACCTACTGTACTGCATCGGCCTCCACTGTCACCAAGTGGCAGACCAGTGGAGCCGCTTTGGGATGTGGTGGAACGGGGGGATTCTTACCATGGATGTACAGCTGATGGATCTGCAGCAACTGTGTGATGCTGTCGACACAATATGGACCAGAATGAATGTTTTTGACACTTACTTGAATCTATTGCACCACATTAAGGCAGATCTTAAGGTAAAAGGAGGTTGAACCCGGTACTAGTACTGGCGAGGTGTACCTAATAACGTGGTTGGCCAGTAAGTGTACAGTAGATTACACCTACATACAGCACTGCATGTCAGAAATGCAGCGGTCACAGCCCTGCGATGTGTTGGTGGTGTTTTGGCTGATTGAGGAATGCCTGAAAGCCCCCACTGTGTTTTACTGGCTCCTCTAGGAATGTGTGTGATCCCTCACATATGGAGCGGGCTTGTGAGATTAAACCGAGCACTTCAGGGAAAACTTTTAAAACTGACATGATTAGTGCTGCACTGACAAGGCAGTTTTTGTATTTTTCAACGCAGTAACCCTTGTCTAAAGCGTAGCTGTGCCTGTAGACCTGGTAGTATGACACCAGGCTGCTGTTCTTCCAGATGTGCAGCTCCTAACTAATGAAAGAGATCTCTAGCGTTAAGCAGTCTTACCATATTACCATGCTGCTACTCTTTGGGTTCTCCAGGAATGATGAGCTTTACTGTTGGAACTTTCTATTAATGTAGCCCGACGCAGTAAAAGTGTTGTACACAGATAAGCACTATCATGGAGCCTGGACCTACTGAGTTATTTTATGAGTGCTTATGTGACACCTAATCATCATGCACTTTACAAACACAAGTAGTCCTCAGTTGCACTTGCCTTCCCTCTAGACTGTTGTTGTACAAAGCATTTTATGTCCACTCTTATGGAAACTTGATAGGTTAAAATGTAACGTTTTTTATGTGGAAATGATTTGATTTAGTGTTTATTTAGCCGTTTTATTTGTCATGCAGAAATAAAACATCTGTATTTTGTGTGTTTTCTCGTATTTGCAATAAAAAGAGCATTAAAAAAATAAGTCATTTTAGAAGATATTTGATAATCCAGCTGTGCTGTTGATGTAGAAACTCAACTGTCATTTACCAGTACATGGAAATTAGTCTGAGGTTGGCAGGATGTTGGTTATTGGGACGAAATTCTGCCCTGCAGCGGATCAAGCCATGACAGAGCTTCACTGTTCACCTTCAGTTCGGGTCGGATTACCATGCGGATAGTGTGCAACCTGCCTGAATCTGCTGCTTTCAAGGGAGTTTGCAAATGAACTGAATGATTTCATTACTGTGCCACTTGGGCGCAGTGTCGACTAATGTGACCGTCCCCAAGAGAACTGTCCATATGGGACACAGCGAATCTTCCCTGAGCTGCACTCAGCCTGTCCTTCAGCAAGACGCTGAAACTAGCAGCTGCGCGGGTGCTGTGTGAACTCCTACGTTTTTATTTAAAAACAAAGATAAGCTTTGTCCTCCCCAGTGGGAGGAACTTTCTGATACTTCATCTGAGCCCTTCAGGGATTTTCCATTGGATCCTGTTTGTTCCTCCAGTGATAGGACGCCCTGAGCATGGAGGGATATAAAGATTAGGTGTTCTGCTTGGTGGGCTGGCGTGCTCTTCACTATGTATAGCTAAGAGCCAACTTTTTTTGTGGCAGGTAGCCATCTTATGCAAGGAAGTTTTTGGGTTTTTTTTTCTTCTTTTAACCGTTGATGTGCCATTTGTCTGCAGAGAGTGTACCCGAGGTGGCTTCTGCAACTTCATGCATCTGAAACCGATCTCACGGGAACTTCGAAGAGAGCTTTACGGTCGCCGCAGGAAAAGGTACAGAAGTTTCTATAGAGAAAAACTAGAATGTTTTGAAATCATTTTCAGCTCCTAACTGAATCACTTCAACTCTCCCTACAGACATCGCTCACGTTCCAGGGAACGACGCTCCCGCTCCAGGGATCGGCGACGGGACCGCGAAAGGCGGAGGTCGAGGGACCGAGAGCGTTCTGGAAGATTCTGAAATTAGCCAAGACTGACCCACCAAACCCCTCCTCCCCCTCCCCAGCAGTCATGACAAAATCACTTTTTTTGTTTTTCTTTTCTTTTTTTGGGTGAATTGTCAAAAGTGTTCTTTTCTTTTATTCCCTTTTTTAAGACAAGCTTGTGTCGCTTTCTCAATAAAACAGATTTGTAACTGCACTGTCATGACTTGTTTACATGAACATCTTATTTACATGTGCAGCTTTAAAAGGAGGTTTGGTAACGGTGTGACATTTTATTGAAACAGATTGGACATAGTCATAAGGGCCCAAGATATACAGATAAATATTTACAAGTCAGAATCTGGTTTATTTTTCTAAAACAAATATGCATATTGTTTTTAATGTGCATATTTTGTACTGACAAAACTTGAAATCTTATATTTTCCTAAATATATGTGGATAACTGATCTGTTAATAATTTCTACCTTACTTTGTGCATGGATGTGAGCTAAAATAGTTTTTCTCTTTCCTCTGTGGGTCCAGCATTACATTTATTTACAGTTTTAAAAATAATACATAAATTCATTAAAGATATGCTTCTAAGTATTAACACTAGGAATCATGAGTCTTAATACCTGTGCAGCTATTTTGAGCAGTTGATATGGATAATTTATCGACTAAATACAGTTAGGAAGCTCAAACTACAGCAGCGCTGTTGAAAATAGAGTGAAATTAATGTTCTCTTCTGGATCCTGCTCAGATTACCAAACAGGTCGACTACATGCATATGCAGGGGCCTCGTTGTATAATAAAAAACCAAATATTTTATCGTCCAAAAGACATTAATTGCAAAAGGTACAACGGGACTTGAATGATCCTTAAGGCATGACAGATACCAAGCAATTTAAAAAAAAAAAAACTGTCAAAGATCATTTAAAAATAATGTATGATTAGTATTATTTCCTTGTGTGTTTTAAGTGCACAAATCCACATGAAAATTTGTTTTAAACCGCATTTATGAAGTGCGTGGGAAACATTTATTGGAGAATTTGACAGCAGCAGCTGCCCATTCCTGAATGTTTCATCATATTTGGCATGAAGTCGTTGAGCTGTCCTCCAGGTGTCACATGCACCGAAGCCTGCGCTGCGTGTTGGGTCGATAAAAGGTAAACATGTTCGCGGACAACTTTAACTCGACGTTTGGCCAAACCCCCTTATAGAGAAATCTGTATTCTGATTGGTCGATCATCTTACTCTGACGCCCCCGGCGTAGCCAATCACGTTGCAGACTTACGCACGCCCTCTACGTGAGGTACACACGTGCGGCTAGACAACCGCAGGCTTCGTAGGAAGCGGCTCATTCGTCTGCCTACCTCTACGTCGCTTGTTCACCGGTAAAGTTTTTACAGGTTCAAGATACATTTAAATCTCCAGGTGAGTGAAAATGGAGGAGAAGGGGGTCAATAGAAAGAATATGTATCACAGTTATGGATTTATTAATGGTTTTTATGGTATTACTGGTTTTATTCTATCAGTCAAGCTGCTTCAAGGACGGCGAGCTGATGCAATCATTTCTACTGCGCAGTCCAGGCTGGTGTGACGTGTTGCTTTTGGTTTTTTAAATATATAAAATGTCTATGTATGTTAGATGTAATCAACACAGCCATACGTCTCTAATTTTACGTGACTAATAGCTTTATTTACGGTTGTGTTTATATTTTGACATGTCGGGCTCATTTCTTTGCTTGTTATTTTCCCAGTAGAATAACAGGCTGGTGTAACATTTCTGGTTTAGCAGAAAATCTTTATTATCTAAAGCCACACTTTTTATTTGCTGTTGAAAAGCTAAATAATAGAAATGTTACAGAAGCTCGAGTTGACATTCATCTTAATTTCTAACCACACATCCCAAAGAAAACGATCTGTAGATTTATTTTCTTCTGGGAGTGAAATGGTCAAATATATTTGTGTGTTAGCGTCTCAATGGCATCTTTTTTTTTTTTTCTTAAATTATTCTCTAAAGTCTATAAGACCTCAGAAAGGCAGCAGATAACAGTAATCCTAGAGCATCAAACCATCCAGTAACTTGGCTTAAAAAATAAAAAGAGTACATCAGCCTGTAATTGGGTTGTAAACTTAGTCACTTATTTTGTTTTTGATCATTGCCTATTGCAGCTGTGTATCCGGATGCTTGCATTTTTTAGACTAAAAGAGAATCCTAATCTGGCTTCCTGACCCTGCAGCGCTCAGGTGAACATGTCTGCACTTTTACATTGTGGTTCTACTTGCAGCATTACTACTGTGCAACATTTGGCACCCATTTTTATGGCTGAGTGGATATTTATAAAGAATGCTGCTCTTGTGTTGTTAAAAGCTGATACTTTTTGTTTAGTTTAGTTTAGGTTTTTTTTTTTTTTTTTGCTGGCAGTGCAGCTGTCTGAGTAAAATGCTCCAAGTGCTGCTGAACAGTTCACACCCAGACTTCCCCAGCAGCGAGCATAGCAGAGGTGATTAGAAATTAAGTAGATTAGAAATAAATGTCTGATAAGGGATTTTGTGTTGGATTGGGTTTGATTTTTCCAGACTGATCAGGTGATTCTTTTGCTGTTCATTCAGCTCGGTGGGATTGGACTGACAGCTTGATGGGGGTTTACTCAACAATATTGTAGTTTTCTCCGTGTTAAATCCCCTTGTAAGTCTTTCCTGGCCTGGAAGCTTGGCTCAAAACTATGTGTATTGTCACTGGGGATCATGTTTCCTCGTTGAACCCTGCAAGGCTACCACATACCACACGCTCTTTCCCACATTTAGAACTGTGGTTGTAACTAGTGTAACCTTGTATTAGCAGTATGAGAAGCAGTGGTCACGGAGTTCACAAGATGCACCATGTAGACACGAAACACCCTCCTTCTCCTTCAGAACAGATGGTAAAACCAACCATTGTAATTAATGTTAAGCAAATAAGGGCCACTGTTTTGTTTTTATTCAGAGGAGCGATGGACCACTGAACATTCAGCATGTCTCCTTGTGGATCTTAGGACAGTTTTCTCCCCCATGCGGAGCTGTTTGCTTAAGAATATGTAGTCATTTAGCTGTGTGAACATCGTTTGAACTCGGACTGGAGTCAAAGAGGGGCCAGGGCTTCGACAGCTGGCAGTGCTGTGTATCTTGTGTATTAGTACAGGTTCACGTACTACCAGTTTAGCTGGGTCATGAAGGAATATGCTGGGAAGTGGGGCTTTAAACGACCATCATGCACATTCAGGCATTTGTTAAATGAGTTTGCACATTGCTGATTAAGCCTATCAGTGCAAGGTAAATCTGTATGGCCTGTGCATTAAATCTGTTTGTGTGAATAAGGAGGAAATCACATTAAGTAATCAGCCTTTGTGTGGTCATTAATGCAACTGATTAGCCAAATGAACAATCAATAACTTGTTGTGAAACCCGCCTCCCAGTTCCACAGAGCTTAACTTAGAGATAATCTTCAGCATTTAGTTATGTAATTACTTATAACTATTATCAACAATATAGGTTCATGTAAGTAGACACTTAAACTGGCTGATCATAAATACAGGACATGTTTGTCTCTCTATAAGCAGATTGTGGTTATAAATCTGGTGTAATAACTTGACTTACTGGACTGCGATCAAGATTTTAATTCTTTGAAAGCTTAAAGCTTATTAAGTTCTTCAGTAAATGCATCAAATAGTTTTTTGAGTGACTGATGCAGTTTTTTTAAGACTACATCAGCCAACCTTTCTCATGTTTCAGTTCTGCTTTCGCGGGTATGTCTGATGAAATCTAAAGTTTCTTCGCATCAGGTTTGCTTGCTATGACGAGGCATACAGAGAGATGAATGCGTATGACTGGGAAAGGGAGGGAGGAGTAGCAGCACCTTTGTCAAAACAAGCATAATAAAGCTTGTTTTTTTTCACCAACATGACTCATCATTAATAAGAGGAAGGAGTGGTTGTTTGTTCTCGAATGGGCCTTGTTTTTTATGGCAAAGCAAAGGACATGTTTTCCTTTGATTAAGTGGTGGTTTCATCAGACAACTGCAGCTGTAACTGGAGGTCACCTTGTTTTTTTTAAGAGACGGGGTATTTTTACTTCGAGCTGATGCAGTGTCCTGCAGTTTAACATGTTTGTGATATGTGCTGTGGTGAAAATACTGCAGAGAAGCATGACTACAGTTTACTTCTAAACCATAAATGTACAGCTCTTTTTTTGTTGCAGTTGGCTTCAGGGTGTAGAGAGAGCAGTCCCACGCCACCTACTCTCTACTGTGCGGGGTGTGTTTTAATTTACGACTTATCCTACACGTTCAAGCTGCAATTAACGTGAAATCTTGGACACAAATTCCTCTGAGCCATAGTGGGAACATGTTATTTGTGCACCCGATGGCACGTATTGCCTTACCGTAGAGCTCACACTGAGCTCAGACCAGTGGTGTAGTCCATGGTATACGCAGGTATACGGACTGTACCCACTTCTAAAGAACCCGTGATGCTGCTTTTACAATTACAAACATTCCAACGAATGTATGTCCGCCAGCAGCTCAGCTAATTTTACCAGCGAATATCGGGATTTTTTTTGCTTCACAATTTTAAAATCAATTTTGTTGTTAAAATTGATTTTTTTTTTTTTTTTTTTTTTTCAAATAAATTAAAAAAAGTCGTTATAAACTTTTTGTCATTTTTATTGTTTTATTGATCTTTTTACTTGTCTTCTTGAACATTATAGCAGCAGAATGATGGTCTGGCTACTGTGTTGTTTTTCCTAATTGAAATCAAGAAAAATGACGAGCAAAAAAAAGTTTTGTACATCTTTTTTTTGTTTTTAATCTACAAAAATGAGCAATATTGAAGAATTGTGAGAATCGCAATTTAAATCAAATCGGCACCCAAAAAAATCGGAATCGAATCGGGACAGATGCATATTGTCACTGCCCAAAATTTCACCCTGAACATAGACATGATGTTTATATGTCTAGCAGCCAGACGCCCACGGCCACTCTTTTTTTTTTTTTTTTTTGGCAAAAAATTGATGGTACACCCACTTCTTGAGAGACCACTGTCTCAGACTAATGTTCTCCAAACTAATGAAAATCATCTGAACCCTAACCCTGATATTTGATAAAGCTAAGGATGTAGAGACTGAAAAAAATTTAAACTGCTACTTTAAAATATCACTTCAGACCTGGTCAGCCCAAACAACAACTATTAGAGGGATTTCCATTCATTTCTCCTCCAGCTTTGTTCATTTGCAACACTGACGTTGCTCCACTTCAGCTTCAGTGTTTAGTTCTAATAGACAAACGTTAATCAGCTGAGAAGCATGCTAGCCTGTCATAGACATGCTGTTAGGTCTGCGGACACCTTAATCTTAAGTTATGAAAAAACTCAGAACTTCAGTGAGGCATTGGCACGAGTGCTGATTCTCCTCCCAATTCCCGATTTATTCTTCACTAAACAGCTGAAAATAGTTTAAGTTAAAGAGCCACATGTGACAGTGTCAGAACGTATTAACTTGTCAAGAGCTGCTTTTTCTTCAAACAACAACAACATATGAGGACAGTGTTATCTGTCACAATTTTATCTACAAGATAAAGTCTCATGGTTACACAATCCTGTTTCCTGTTTTTCTCCAAGGGTAAGCCATGCCGTCTGTGCCCTCAACCAAAGAGACAGCCATCAAGGGCCCCGTGTGCCCACATGCTGCCAAGATGCACAACCACACCAATGGAGAGGCCAAACTGCGGGAAGGCTCTTTTCCAATGAATGGAGTGGAGAAACTGACCGTAGTGATGAACCCAGAGGAGTCGAGCAGAACCATTCAGATAGACGGAAAGAGCACTTCTCCTGAGAGGATATGGATCCGGCCTGACCTTCCCAGCCGTTGCAAATGGAGCCTGGGAGCCTCAAACGCTGACTCCCCACATGCACATGTTCAGCGGTAAGGCTGGGGTTTGGGTCTCCACTGCTCTGTGATTTGGGAGGGGGGGTGGGGAGTTGGCACTTAAGAGCAGACTTAATCCAAGAAGACGTGAAAGCACTGAAGGAAAGTCTTGTATTAGTTTTAAACAGTGAAACAATGTCGAGATGGATCAGTGGTTACTTTGGACTTCCCAAACCAGTGAAACAGGCAGAAAGAGGGAATCTGATTGGACACTCCCAGAGGTGGGGTTTCTCTGTGTTGATTTTTTTTTTTTTTTTTTTTTTTTTTCTCCCCTCACACTCTCACCTCCCAGGGCCGTCCCTCAGACCATCCTTCCAAACATCTTGCACCGGATTGGCGACACTCCCATGGTACGCATCAACAAGATCCCCAAAGCCTTTGGACTCAAATGTGAATTATGTAAGTCATCATTGCATCCGAGTCACATTCCCAGTGGAGACAGGAAGTGTAACTCCTGAATAAGATGGGCTTTGTTGTTTACTTCATAATAACGAATTATGTTTTATATGGGTTGAAAATTTCTGAGCTATCTACTGTCTTACATCCCTTTAAGTAAATATTCTGCATTGTTTGTGTGTGTGTGTGTGTGTGTGTGTGTGTGTGTGTGTGTGTGTGTGTGTGTGTGTGTGTGTGTGTGTGTGTAGTGGCCAAGTGTGAGTACTTCAATGCAGGAGGCAGTGTCAAGGACAGGATCAGCCTGCGGATGGTGGAGGACGCTGAGAGGGCTGGAATTCTCAAACCTGGAGATACTATTATCGAGCCCACGTCTGGAAACACCGGTAACTCATCTGGTTGCGTCTGTTCTGACGTCTTGCTGTGAGGAAATGTTTTTAAAGCTATGACTACGATGTAGTGAAACGCTTTTGCTCTTGTCCTCAGGGATTGGACTTGCTCTGGCTGCAGCTGTGAAAGGCTACCGTTGCATCATCGTAATGCCTGAGAAAATGAGCATGGAGAAGGTGAGTTGCTCATAAAATTGAAGGGATAACTTTGCCTGTCAGGTTTTTTTTCTTTGGTGTGTCTGATTCCAGTCAGTCTTCTTTTTTCAGTTCGCTTTGTTGCAGTCTGCATTTTAACCACTAGATGTCACTAAAGTCTGCACACTGTGCCTTTAAAGTTTAATTCAAACCCTCGCGATTCGTCAGATTGGCTCATTATTGGCAGCCAAACAGGTTTGCAGGAACATGCATCTTTTTTAGATGTTTTTGGTTGTTTAAGGATGAACATTCTGCAAGATTAGTGTAGTTTTAATGCTTTTTATAATCTATAGTTCATCTGAAGTAATTACAATTATTTAAACAATTAACAAGTAATAATGTAACTTTGGGGATTGTTGTTTTTTTGTTGCTGTTTCTTGTTTTGTTTAGTTTTTTCCCCGTTTCGTTTTAAAAACATGTGTCTTCATTGTTACATTTCTGTCTGTAGGTGGATGTCCTGAGAGCTCTCGGCGCAGAGATTGTCCGTACACCCACCAGTGCTCGCTTTGATTCCCCAGAGTCTCATGTGGGCGTGGCCTGGCGCCTCAAAAACGAGATCCCCAACTCGCACATCCTGGACCAGTACCGCAACCCGAGCAATCCTCTGGCTCACTACGACACCACGGCTGAGGAAATCCTGGAGCAGTGCGATGGTATGGAATCAGTTCAGAGCTGTTATTTGACGAGTCCAAACTGAAAAATTGTTGTTTTTTTTATGTTACAATTTTATTTTTTCCAAGATATTTAAGCCATATCTGTGTGTCCAAACAGGTAAAGTGGACATGCTGGTGGCCGGTGCAGGGACAGGAGGGACGATCACTGGCATTGCCCGCAAACTGAAGGAGAGATGCCCAAACATCAAAGTAAACTACTTTCTTATATCTAAATTATGATTAATGAAAAGCGATATGTCCGCTGTAGTTGACAGGAAGTAGGTCATGCAGTCACCCAGGTACTTTTCGCTCATTAACTTTGCATGTTTTGTGCAGATTGTTGGTGTTGACCCAGAAGGCTCCATTCTGGCTGAGCCTGAAGAGCTGAACAAAACCAATAAGACTCAGTATGAGGTCGAGGGAATCGGGTATGACTTCATTCCGACTGTGCTCGACAGATCAGTAAGTTCTAGTCACTTTTCTTTCCAAATCAGTAGTTTTTGGTGGATTCCTGACATCTTGTGTTGAATCCTTCCAGGTCGTTGATACCTGGTACAAGTCCAACGATGAGGAATCCTTCAATATGTCTCGAATGCTGATCAGAGATGAAGGCCTGCTCTGCGGTAAGTCTGTATGATTTACTAAGATGGCTTTTTAACCCTTTGTTCCCAGTTAAAGTCAACTAATCCGTTGCTCTTTCCTGTAACAGGAGGCAGCTCTGGGACGGCCATGGCAGCAGCTGTGAATGTTGCCAGAGAGCTGAAGGAAGGCCAGCGCTGTGTGGTAATCCTGCCAGACTCCATCCGAAACTATATGTGAGAATCTTCTCATGAACCAAACGGACTGTTTATGTCACGTCCAACAGGTTCAGGTCCAAGCATTGAGGTATTCTGCTGGAGACATCATGTCTTTTCTTTTTCTTCAAGGTCTAAGTTCTTGAGTGACAAGTGGATGCTCCAGAAAGGCTTCCTGAGGGAGGAAGACCTAATGGTGAAGAAGCCATGGTATGCAAGTTCAAATGTATATACCCGTCCAGCAAAGAGGTCATGTCTCAAGTCTCGACTTCTGTCGGTTTTTGTAATGTGCCGTGTCCCTACCTAACAGGTGGTGGAACCTGAAGCTGCAAGGCTTGAACATGTCAGCTCCTCTCACCGTCCTTCCCACTGTCACCTGTCAGAAGACCATCAAAATCCTCAAGGACAAGGGGTTCGACCAGGCACCCGTAGTGGATGAGGCAGGGTGAGGATCTATCTCTTACAGCAGCGGTGTCATACTCCAGTCCTCCAGCAGGTTTTTGTTGTTTCCCTTTACCAACACGGCTGATTCAAATGAAATGGATCCAGAAGCTTCTTGTCAAGCTATTTATGAATTTCAGTCAGTGTGTTGGAGCACGGAAACAACAAACCTGCAGGGTACCAGCCCTCCAGTGCTGGAGTTTGACATCTGTGTCTTATAGGAACAAGCTTTTTAAAACATTGTTAGTACATGATGTCTTATGTATTCAGCTTCTTGTTAAGCATTTTGAAGGTGTTAACTTTAACCTGTCTCTGCGTGTGTGTGTGTGTGTGTGTGTATAGGTTGATCCTGGGCATGGTGACTTTGGGAAACATGTTGTCATCGATTCTTGCAGGAAAGATCAAGCTCTCCGACCCCGTCAGCAAAGTGCTCTACAAGCAGTTCAAACAGGTCAGACTGATTGTGGAAATATGGAGTCAGTTGGATCTTTATGATATGGTCCATTTTAGGACTACATTTTTAAGTCAGATGCTGCTGTGGCCGGTCAAAATGCTTTAAACTGCTTTTTTATTTTATTTATTTATTTGAAAAGGACACATTGCACATTAATGAACATTAGTATAAAATACTATAGAGGTAGCCAGGCAGATAATTTGCATCTGTTGTACCTTGGCAGGTCTCGGACAGCTACAACAATACACATATAATCACAATGTACAGCCAAAAAGTAACTTATTAATCCTGTATGGCCAGCAAGCAGATTCAGAAGTGGTACCTGTGCTTTAGTTCATCCAAAGTTAAGATTCTGAAAATAAAGTTTGCATTTTCAAATCACATCTTCATGAAATATATTTGTATGTGAAGAGTGGGAGCAAATCTTAAGATATTTTGTCCTTTAGCACCACCTTGTGGCTGTAAAGCAGTTTCAGGACTTTGCATCGGTCCCGATTCGATTCCGATTTTTTTTGGGTGCCAATTCTATTTTTAAATTGCGATTCTCACAATTCTTCGATAATGCTGATTTTTGTACATTAAAAATACAAAACCTTTTTTTTTCTTTTTGCTCATCCTTTTTCTTGATTTCAATTAGGAAGAAACACAATAAGCCAGACCATCATTCTGCTGGTATAATGCTCAAGAAGACAAGTAAAAGGATCAATAAAAACAATAAAAATGCAAAAATGTTATAATAAATTAATTTTTATATAACAAAATTAATTAAATAAATAATATTGCAAAGCAAAAAATCCCAATATCCAATTTTTCGATTTGATTTTCCCACCTCTAGTTTAAACTTGTATCTGTCCACAGTTTCACCAGTTTCATCATTACAGTGCATGCCAAGCTTCCCCTTCTGCATACGTTGCTAAGATTTTTATGTTGTATTAACTAACCTTTTCCCTTCTGGTTCATTTTCACTCACAGATCCGTCTGACTGATAACTTGGGAAAGTTATCCCGCATTCTGGAAATTGACCACTTTGCCCTGGTGGTGCATGAACAAATCCAGTGTAAGTTTGCAGCATATTTTCTCAATCGTAACCATGATTTTTAATTTCTGCATTTCCTTAAGCTGCTTTTCTCTCCTGTCAGTTGTTATAGTTAACCTATTTTCAGTTTCTTATTCTAATTTTTAACCGTTTGGGTTTGTGAGCCTGTGCATCATAGGCTTACAGCTGAATGCTGTTGAACCTCTCATTCTGTCACACCCACATTTGTAATGGAAAAATTGGTCAACTTTCCACTGATAATCTCTATTTCAGTGTTAAAGTCCAGCAGTGGCGCAAGCATACGAGTTTAGGCAACCTTGACCTCTCTTTTGGAGTGTGGCAGCGATAGGCTTGCTCTGCAGCTTTTTATTTGTTCGTTTTCTGTGTTATCAGAAACATTTTCAGATCCTTTTTATTGAAATTTTCCTTCATCTGATGTTGGGAAGGTTACAGCTTCTCTCCTGGAGTTTGCATAGTGACTCATCTGCTTCCATCCAACTCTATTTTCTCTTACACCAACCTAATGTCCTCTTTCATCCTCAAATCTCTTCTTTGGTGTTCCTGTAGGCCTTCCAGCTCTAGCCTCAGCATCCTCCTGCCAACATATTTACTCTCCCTCTTGAATGCAGCACTAAACCATCTGAGACTGGCCTCTCTAGCTTCATCTCAAACATCTGACATGTCCTGTTCCCCTTGTGCCTTCCTCCCTGATCAATCCACCCTTGTAAATCACCTGAAGGCTTTTCCTTCTGCTGCCCCCTAGTGGGTAAAAAATGAATCAAGCGAGATCTCTTCTGTGGAAATCTGGTTTTAACTTCTGTCTTCCTCCATCAGACCTGACAGATGGCTCTCCTGTACTGAAGCAGATGGTTTTTGGCGTGGTGACGGCTGTCGACCTGCTCAACTTCGTCACTGGCCGGGAAAGGAGAGAGCGCTCCATATCAGAGTCCACTGATGAGATGTAATTAGCTGAAATAAACAAAGCACACTCATCCTTTTCTTACACTAAAATAAATGGTGGCTGGTTTAGTAAACAAGTCTTAATGATGGAGAGGGTTGAGGTGATTTTTAGTTTGAGGTTGATTTTTATTTTCTGGTTGAAAATAATCACTTTTCATGTTTTAAAGCCAATGCTGATGATTTAATTAGGAAAATGCATAATACCACTTTGTCAGCTTGTAGTTTTGCATACATCTAGCAGTGATTATCTGTATTTGTAAAGTTTACAGCAAACATTTTGTAACATTGTAATTTGTGGACAGCTTTATGTTTTTATAAGGCTTTTCTGTTGCTCTCGTTGGTTTAAAATAATACTTGATTGTATCTCTTCTGCCTTGTGCATCCAACATAAGTAATAAGACTGAACAGTACAAATACCACATTGATCTTAATGATAAGAAAACCGGTGCTACTGTAAATAGGCATATGTTGTTTTGCTTACTGTTAGCAGGTGTTTTAGTTTTACTTTTTTGGGAGGATCATCCATCGTTTTTACCTACTTCTGTTTCAGCACATGCCTGTGATGCAACTGTAAAGAGGTTTTGAATATTTAATTTTAGCTTGGTCTAGGATAAAACATTTTGTATTGCAAAGTTTGTTCTTTAAGGAATGTACATGATGGAATAAAGTTTAAAGAATGTTGCAAATCTTACAAATTTTCAGACAATTTTGCTTTTTTTGCTTGTAAAATTTCAATGCAAATTCCAAGTATGTCAGTGTTTCCATGACTTTTTTTTCTTGACTTTTTATTAGTGATTCTGATCATTAAAGTCTTATCAATTACAAAATACCAGTGTTACTTTCCACATTCAAGACATCTACACGTCACTGGATTTAAAGCTGCTTTTGAAGAAATATAAACACCCTTAGACCTGATTTTAGCTTGGTTATGTGGATGACCATGTGGATGAGAAGGGCTTAAAGAGGAGAAGTAATCAGCAGAGAGGAACTAAACATAAATATCCTTGCTTTTTGAGCTAAGTATAGACATTTTGATTCTGTTGCTGTGCAAAATGAGTGTCATGTTAGTACAAGTTCTCTGCTGTATACCAGTACTAAAAAAAATACACCTAACAATATTAATAAGCACACAAGTATGTTCTTTTACCATTAAACCAAGCAGCATAAAATCCTGAACTGCATATAAAGCATAATGACAATGTTTACGGGTGCCTTTTCTACGGAAGTGCAATTCCTTTGTTTACTGTGGCTGAATAACTCTAAATTAAATTATGTTGTCTTTATCAGTATTGGAAAGCCTGGTCACATTTTGCTGTGGGAAGGCATCCCATTCCTGATCCAGAAGTTTCAATGGTTAACCAGCATGGTTGTGCTGCTGAATTTAGCAAGTTTAGCAAGCCAGATCCTGTAAGTGTTTTGTTGGATTGAAGTCTGAGGTCATCCTGTTCATTCTCAAATTCTGAAGGTACTCCCAGATCAGCTTCCATGTGGTCAGTCTGATGTAAACTACTTGTTTTACTGTGCAAAACACCTTTTATTAAGGGATTATTATTATTATTTGACATTTGGTTGTTGCCATTTTGGGTTTTTTGGGGTCAGTTGTGATCTTCTTTAGACAAGATGGTGGAGAGAATTTAGTGTTTCTCAATCCAGGTCCTCAGGACCCCCTGCCCTGCATGTTTTATAGGTAACCGTACTGTAACACACTTCACTGAAATAAAAGGCTTGTTAACAGGCTGCAAAGAGCTTGATGAGGAAGTTCAATAATCTGGATCAGGTGTTAATGGGGAGGAATATCTCTAAAACAAGCAGGACAGTGTGTCCTGAGGACCTGGATTAAGAAACACTGAGCTAATTAGACAAAAATGTCTTCTGGTTAATAGTTATTTTAAATTGAAGTTGTTTACAGAGAGACCACCAGCACACTTATCACTTGGGTTTTCACAATGCCGTGGAAAAAGTTTACTGATTTAGTGTCTTATAGGAGAAGTTGACACATCAAATGTGGAATTAGATGTTTGAAAGAGATCACCCCTATTAAACATCATGTCATGTACAATAATACAGTGTACCCTTAAATCATGAACTGCAAAAAGTAGAAATTTTTAAAAAGTATAGTATAGAGTATAGTATTTGAATTTATGTAGTGATCTTTTCCTGTTGAAGCCATTTTACTGTTCATATCCATACCTGGTTCTTCTAACTCAATTGCATGATGTGTGCAAAACTGATATGTTTGTATATTATAAAAGATTTGCACTTGTTTGAATTTGTTCAGGCATGAAGTGAAAGTTGCTGTCTATACAGTAAGAATTATAGTTGTAAAATGTCACTGTAGATTCACTTTTGTTAATATCTTAAAACAATATATGAGAGGTCGAAACAAAAAATAACAGTAGTGATATTTTTCTTTATTAATATTTAAATGTTTCCTTTTTTTTTTATTAGTAAATGTAATAAATACTGATTTATACAAATTTAGACAAATAGAATAAATATTAAGTAATTAACGCGCTATGTTTGTGTCTGCCATGTGGTTTGTGGTACATGTAATGCTATTCCGGGTGCACCGTGTGGGCGGCCCATTATGAGCTCCCATTCATTTTAACGCAGCCCAAAATCTCCGCCTCAACGAGCTCTCTTTCGGTGTAAAACGGTGTAGTAAAGGAGCGCGCCCCTTAACGACGGCGGTATCCAATCAGCGCTGTCAATGATGGCGATATGTGTTGTGTGGTAGCTGTTACGAGCAAGGCCAGACAGGCAGTATGGCGGAGGAGAGCAATACGAACGAGTTAGATGGGCTAGAAAAACAAATACAGTCTCTTTTAAGCCACTACTCAGGTGACGAATGCCGAATCGACAGTAAACCATTCTGCTTAGACTTTTGCAAGGTAAGAAGACGTAGCTGAAGTTGGTGACAAGTTTATTGTCGAAGATACGAGCTTAAATGTTAGCCGACTCCCCTCCCCCAGAAACTGCTAGGGTTAGCAGCGGAGCTTGTTAGCATGTAGCCAAACAGTCGCAGCGCAAATAAGTGTTTCAGTCTGTGTAACATATCAAAACAGCGTGTCTGATAACCCAGAGGTGCATATAGATGAAGATGTGAAAATATCCGAGTCAGGAAGTCAGTCATAGCTTGACATTTCTTGCTGATTGTTCAGCTAAATAGCTAAGGCGGCTTGTCGTGTGAGTTAGCTGGCTAACCCAGAATGTACGTCTGCTATATGAACACATTCAGTGTTTACCTAGCTGCACAGCTAACATCGTTAAGCACGAATAATGGTTATGGTAGTAACTAGTTAATGATTACCTAACATTTTAGTTAATTTAATCCTGCTTAGTCGGTAAATAATCATTTCAGTAAAGCCTATTTTGCTTGTTAGACTTCACGACTGGTTACATTTCTCATAACCTGAAGCTGCTGTGTGAAAATGTTCAGATGAAGGTAAAAGTGAGAGTTACATGTATTATATGTGCTTTTAAAAATTAAATGATCAATAAATTATTTAGGATTGCAGGGGGATTATAAAGTATTACCACAAACATGCAATTGTGTTTACTGATGATCTTTTTTGTAAAACAAAACAAAACTTCGATCGTACAGATTTAACTTGACCAAACCGGGACCAGTTGCTTTTTTTTTTGTTGTTGTTGTTTAACCCACATTTTTTTCTTTTTAAAGTTGGCAAATGATCTTCAACTAAATCCATGGCATTAATATTAGCAGATGCTAATTGAAAAGATGTTTTTAGATGAGAAGTTAACCACTTTGACACATATTTGTCTTCATTATCTTGAGGTCAGATAAAAGTTGAGTAGTCAAGATGTGGATATGGTGAGGTAAATGAGGCATATCTTTTAGTGTGTGTGTGTGTGTGTGTGTGTGTGTGTGTGTGTGTGTGTGTTTTTCTATACAGGTTAGTGGATATTATTCCATCTATTGTACAAAGTAACAGTAGTTAAGTAATTGCTATTGGGCAATTGTTTTATAATTTCAACATTACAACTCAGTTATATAGTATTCTTTATATTTTACTTCAATATGGTGCTCATTTCATGGATTTTAGTTGATGTGACCCTCCCAATCGGAGGCTAGTGTAAGCAGTGTTTGGGGAGCTCTAACAGTGTGTGTGAGACAGCAGTGAGAACCTCATTTTGTTTGGATTCTTGCCATTGAGTCTGTTTATCACTGCACTCTGTATCAAAAGCATGTTAAGTGGAAAACCACTGGCCAAACTCACCCAGTTTAACACGTAGATTGAGGTCATTCACTGCAAGTTTGATTTTTGAATTTTAGCAATTGAAAAGTAGCCTGTCGCAGCCATGCTGGTTCGTCCAACTGTATCAAATGATGCAAATATGGTTATTGTATTAGATGTAGCAGCCTGATTGTCATGGGTGAAGTTCATGTACAAGGAATGTAGGTTAGTGATCTCTGTCCATTGGTTTGATTCATCTGTAATGCTTAAAAAATTAGTTAATGTTGGGTTCCAGTCTGTTTTGTTTTAAATGTCTTAGGAATCAAATGTATTACTAAATATTTCTTAATTATCCCATTAATGAATTACTATTTATTTTTTGTTGTAACAGAACATAGTTAATGGAATTGTTCACATATTCTCCAGTGTACCTGAATTTAAAGTCTAAATTACTGCCACAGAGCTAAACATTATTTCTGGTCCCAACTTTAAATAGTCTTTGTAACGTGTTTGGATTTGTCTTTGTTGTGCTTTCACGCTGTGCAGTTGGTGGAGGAGTATGCCTCTCACTGGCAGGAGCCGCTACCCCAACTCAGGATCCTCAAGATAGCTCTGTGCTATTTTGTTCAAGCCTCCACTTTCTTCACGTCAAACTGTGATCATGTGCACCAAACAATCAGTAGTCTGGCTTTGTAAGTACACCATCTTTCCTGGAGGGGTTACATTCAGTCTTTGGCGAGCTGAATAGTTGCTTCTTGCTCCTTAAAAATGACAGTTTTCCTTAAATTGATTTTTTTTTTCTGCTTTGCACGCAGGTGTTTTGGTAAAGGCTTGAGTTTTTAGTGCTTTTGCTACCCATCATCTACATGTAAATACAGCGGATATAACTTGCAAAATTTGAGTTGTCAGTCGGTAAAATGCTCACCCAGATACATTCACATCATTTGTGATGGCAAGGCATTTTTAAGATGGCTTGCTTTGGGAGTGGTTAATGGCAAATTATGGTGCTGCAGCTCTGGTATGTCCTCACTTAAAAGTGAGCCCAGTCAGAAAAGGTCTAAAGCACCGCTGAAAATGTCTCATATATTAACACTTAATAAAAATTCACTCATGTTGTGACTTTGTAAAGTAGAGGCCAAGTACAGCCAGATTATAATTACTCCTGGGAGGGAAGAACGGTGTAGTATAACTTCTTTAATGCAATATTCACCTGGACAGTTTACTGGAGCCAGTGATGTTGGGATATCCTTTGTGGGATTAAATTCAGACCAATACATAAAATGTTGGTGTTTTTTCTCTAGAAAAGGATTGCTCTAATATTTTAAACAACTAAGGTCGCTGGCTTTGCACAATAAAACTTGAGGAAAAACACATAAATTTCACTTTCTGTCCCATAAAAGAAAAACAAACAAAATAATCCATCTGAATTGATTCTGGCTTCACACGTCTTCATGTAGACAAAAATCTTTTACTTACACTTTCTGATTTATCAATGACTTTGTGGGTTATTAGTCGCAACTTTTCTCAATATGCAGTGTGATTTGTTTGTTGGATCACAAAAGCATCTTGGTGAGCCAAGAAAAGTGGCTGAATGCTGCCAGTTGGTGTCCACAGTCTCTAAACCCCCGTGCCTCTTGCAATCCATCCCAGAGTTTTCCTCACTTTCATAACAAACTGCTTTCCAGACTCTCTTTCACTGTTACTTTCTTCAGACACACACAAATTGCTTTGTTTATGTGATTGTCTGATCTCATCCTAGGAGTGTTTTTGAGTTGCTGCTGTTTTTTGACCAGAAGGACTTTGATCAAGAGCCGCTGAAAAGTTTTACAGATGCATTCCGGGTGAGAATAAATTTCAAGTCCTCTATCACTACCTATGTAAAAGCAATTGTGATAACTCTGCACATGAACCATAAAGTGATTTTGTTCGTGGTCTCGTTAGTTTTGCCTTTCGCACGAATATCTTTGAACATAACTTAACTTAGCACCGTGGCTTCACAGTAAGAAAGTCACTGGTTCGAGCCTCAACTGTGGAGTTCAACAGCGGCCTTTCTGTGTATAGGTTGCATGTTCTCTTCATGCATGCTTGGGCTCTCCGGCCAAAGACATGCACGTTAGGTCAATTGGACACTTTAAATTCTGCCTGGGATTGAGGGTGAATGGTTGTTTGTCTTTTTATGTTAGCCTTGTGATGGACTGGCGGCCTGTCCAGGGTGTAGCCTGCCTCTCGCCTGCTAATTGACAAGAGGCAGGCAAGAGGCAGCCTCTTGCCTCTCGCCATAGTTAGACTCCAGCCATAGACTGTATATAGAGATGGGCAGAGCCTCCGTTTCGGCACCCATAGGCTTCTGAAGAGATGAATTGAAGCTCCGTGGGCGGTTCCTAATATCGACATCTTGCCAGAAGCATGCGCGTCGTCTCACCCGGAAAATACATTTATGGGCAAAGAGGTAGAGCCGAGAAGGGGGCTGTGAGCATCATGGTGGATGATTGACATCGAGCGAACTCCGAGCTGCCTATAGCTAAGAGCTAACTGAGCAAACCCGGAGCTAACAGGGGCAAACCGGCTTATGGAGGTAAGCGGGCTAAAGCTAAGTCACGCTGTAAAGTGGCTAAATACCGCTGTTGTTCTACATTCTTCTTACTTGAAGCGGGAGATTGGTATCTGTCAATCAAAAGGACATGCCCCTAAATATGCCTGATATTTGAGATTAAATTACTTTCAAACGGGCGAGTTAGAAAAAAATTCACTTCCCCCATAGTTGTCATGAAGGTAAACCTGACCTATTAAACCGAAAACAGATTTTTGAACCAGACTGTTAACATGTTTATTTCTGCCGTGAAGTTGGCCTTTGTAACATGGGAGTCTACGGGGATTTGCTCTGTTTTGGAGCCCCTAGTGGATGAAGGGGGAACTGCAGTTTTATGCACCTCCGCATAGGCTTCACTTTTTACCGCCAAAGGCTCCATCTTTCATGTTCGATCTATACGGTCCAGCCCCCTGTAAGTCATAATAACAATTGGAATAAACAGTGTAGATAATGAATGTCTATGAGTAAGATATTGTTTGAAATACAAGCAAATTCAGACTGTTCTTCCTGTTCTCTTACAGGAATGTCTTTTGGTCCTAGCGAAGTATCAGAATGTTCACTTACTTCAGGTGGAGCATTTGGTTCAGGGTGGCGGGCCCTGGGCTAGCCCAGCCTTGCAGGGAATCCTCAGCAAATCCAGTTTACCTCAGAATGAAGGTCAGCAGAGTAATTCAGTGTAAAAGGATGTCATTGGTGGTTTGAGTGTCAAAATAAACTAAAACTGCCTGTTTCTCTTGCTTTGTTTTCCTAAGTGGATGAGTGCATCAGTTCTGAGCTGCCAGTGTTCCTCGAGCTCCGGGTGCGCTACCTTTTATCCTGTGAGCGTGTTAGCGAAGCCATGGCCCTGGCTAAATGTTGTGCTCAGCATTCCACAACAGGAGAATATTTATTCTTCCTTCAGGTCTACCTTTCATGGCTTTACAAAACTTCACAGCATGAACTGCTACATAAAGAGGTAGGTGGAGTAACGGTGTGTTCAGACCAAATGCGTTTTGAGTCGCTCAAAACGCTGAACGCTCGACGCTGGTCACCAAACTGCCACTTTTGTGTCCGTCCAAAACACTGCCAACGCTCCCGCCGCGTCTGCCGCTTGTGTGTCTGGAGCGAGTGGCAAACGCGGCGCTTTTCTTCCGGTCAGTTTGAATGATGGCGGATTCAGTAGCGATATGACATGGTTTTATTTAATAAATAAAGCTAGAGGACGTTGTCATAGGGCAGTTAGTCAGTGTTAATGCAACAAGAGCCGCGCTCAGCAGAGAGCCGCCGCCCCCGCCCCCAAACAAAGCGTTGCTAGGCAACATATCCTGCTACATTGCCAAATCAGTAACATTCAGCTTTTTAGAAAGGAATGGTTATCCTAAATATTGCACGGAGTGATGGCATCTCAGCCCCGTGTCTGGGTTCACCACAGGAATCCTCCAGGAGCTGCGAGCTGATCGCTCTGATTGGTTGACGCCCCCGCGTCGAGCGGCCAAAGTTCAGCTTTGTCCATCTCTGGCTTTTGACGCGCGTTCCACGCGTCAAGCTTAAAAAACTTCTTACAGTTTCGGCGCGTTCCACGCGGAACGCCGACACCCAAAGCGCAACGCGAGAAAGCTTGACGCCTCCTTGCCACGCCTCCCCATAGACTTTACATGGAAACCTGCCGAATTTGGTCTGAACACACTGTAACTCAGTGCTTGAGGCTAGCCTGTACTTGAGTCAGATGGTGACAGCTTTGCTTCAGTTTGTGCCTTTCTTTTGTTTATATCCCTTTAACTGTTTTCAGGTTGCTGAGGTTAATGGTAAAGACGCAGTACTCATTATCTGTAGCTTGGAGTGTGAGGAGAAGGTTGAGCTGCTTTTGGGCCTCAGCACAGCCATCTTGTCACAGCAGCTATGCAGGGGAGACATGTACTATGTGTGGTGAGTAAATGAAACTTCATGCTACTGTCATGAGAAATTTGACAGTAGTTGAATCCAATTTAACAAGCTGCACTATTGAATTTTAGTAGAAATTACGACCATTTAAATTAAATATTTTTTCCCCTTTCTGTAAGCATTAAGAACTTTTCATATCCCCCCAACTTTGCAGCGATCTGGTTATGGTCTGGACCAATCTTCACAGACGATTGAAAACATCCAAGCAGGCGCTTCAAGACGAGTGTCAGCAGCTGATGCTGTCTGCCACAAATGTCAAATCTATCTTCCCCTTCATCAGAGCCATACTGCAAGAAGTGAGAAAGAAATGGGCTTATAAGCCTTTTTTTCTTTTAGATTTGCTAAGACAATCACATCTATTGAATATTTAACTTGTTTGTTTCTCTCTAGGTGGGTGAAGAAGGTATCCAGTTCTGCGTGGAGCTCTGTGCTCACGCCCTGCAGTCTTGTCTTCCCTGTGATGTTGTTTGCAAGTCTCTAATCTACAAAACCATTGCTGGTCTGCTTCCCAATGATCTGGAGGTTTGCCGGGCGTGTGCTCTTCTTGTCTTCTTTCTGGAGCGTTCTGTTGAATCCTACAAGATGGTGTACCTTCTTTACATGCACCCTGATCAGGAATACCATGTGGATGACACCCCCATCAGAAATAATGTTCGCTTTGAAACGCTGCAGGTAAAGCATCTTTTCATAAATCCAATGATTGAGGGAATACTTAAATTTTAGCTGATGAGGACTGTTTTTACAAGCAGAAAAGGCCTATTGCTTGCAAAACAGATGGGGAAAATGTAAATTCTATGGTTAAAGCAACATGGTTTTTACTGTGCATTCTCTTGTATACTTTGGATTTGTTTCATATCTGCATGTTTTGCAGCTATACAACTATGCTAATATGGATGCAAAAAAGACAGTAAATGCAGAAATTGTCAAACTTTTTAGCATGGGGTGGTAGTATTATGCTCACCAGGCTGTTCACAGGTGGTTTGAACAAAATGGCTGGAATGATTTTTGATTCTTCAGTGGTACTAACAGATGGGCAGATTGCACTTGTAAATAATATTTTCCATTCAGACAGTGAACCCAAAGTCTTAAATTAACTGAATGTATGACTGTTAAGTTATGTTGTGTCTAAAAGCTGGATTTACACTCATGTGGCGTTTGCTTCAGATTGGTTCTCTGAAGCTTCTCTGCCGTATGCCCAGTAGAAGATTGATGCACACCTCTTGCAGACCTTACAATCCCTGCCTGCTTGGGGTGTGGTTACACAGAAGTAATGCTTTGTGATTGGTTGGTTTGTTCAGATTTTTAAGCTTCTAAATGAATTTAGGGCACTGTAACCTTACACTCAAGTGCGAGAGCACATTTCGCTGGCACACGCTGGGCCGGCTCTATAGTACACAATCGCCAAACAAGTGTGAATCCAGTTTAAAAGTTGCAAATGGGATCATATGTAAATGCAGTTCCTATAATTTTGTATGTCTTTTTTTCTTTTAGGTGTTAAAGAAGGATCTGTATTTTGATCCAGAGTTTTGGAACCTTGTTGCTCTGCGGACCAACTGTTTAAGGCTGATGAGTGAGAATGTAGTTAGTGCAGCTCTTGAAGAAATCTTGGAGGACAAATGGATCTCCAAGTATTGCACCAAAGAGCTTTCTCTCCGATCAAAAGGATCAACTTGTCGTAAAGGAGATAGAAATGAACTTCATGCTGCATCTAAAAAGCGACATTGTAAAGAGGATGCAAACATTACATCTAAAAGACTTAAGATCGATGCGGGTAAAACACGGCTTAATGATCATGCTGTCAGGAGGAAAGGCAACCAAGGATCACAAACCTTGAAGCAACCTTCTGGAGCTTTGAGGCGCTCATTTTGGCAGCTAGACAGAAAGCACAGCAATTTAGCCTTGAGGTATGAGGAACAAAGACGCACTACAAGACTCTCAGAGAAGAACCCACCTAAACGAAAGATTAGACAACCCAAGTGGCTTCTGCAGGACTCGGGAACGTTTGAAGACAATGTTTCTCTGAAGGTTAAAAAGAATGGACTGAAACGGGCAAAGCACATTCGGTCGTGTGTCGTAAAAAGATCTGAACATGGTCAGAACAAGAACACCAAACTCAAACCTTTGATTAACTCTCATTTAAAGGAAAGGGAAAATGACAAAGTCCGCAATGGGTTTTCAGCAGACCATTCTTCACAAACCAGCCCGCCTCAAGTTATCCTGGAGCTTTCCCTACCAGATAATGAGCTGCTGGGTAGCTTTGCTGAAGATGCTTGCAGCAGACCCAGAGGGTTCCCTCAAGTGCTTTTTTACAAACCTACAGTGAAACTTCCTGCAGCTGCACAACCTGCCAAGCCTGTACACCGCAAAGAGGTGATTCTCAGAGCACGAGATGAAGCTATGTTCATGAAGCTGTTGCACTGCTATGGTCGCCGACAAAAAGGACAAGGCAACGGACCAAATGTTCACAGCTCTGTATCAACAATTACACGGTCATCAGTGCAGGGAAGCCCACCAAAGGATCTGCCAGAAAAGTCTGAGATAAAAGGAGAAACCATATCTAAGACAGCAGTACCTGCTAAAGACATGGGAGTTTCAGAGAAAGTCCTTAAAGCTCAAAGTATAAAATCATTGTCACAAAAAACATCAACTAGAGAGCTTGCTGAAAAGTCTGCTGTTGAGATGAAAGTTGCATCACAGACAACTGGAGCAGAACAAGGGACTAAATCCTTGGATTCACATAGGATTCCTCACGCTCAGAGCCCAAGAAAAACCTCACAAAGCATCAATTGTGCCAGAGCTTACTCTGAAAACTCTTCTGCTAAGCCGAGAGCTACCACATTGTCACAGACCTTATCAGCAGCTGAAGTAGCAGAAGTCCCAAATTTGCACGAGCTCCCTCAAATTCAGACTGTTTCGTCAGCAAAGGAGCCCTGCGAGGAGCCTGCTGTCGAGATGAAAGTCACCATTGCCTCACAATCGACAGTTTTAGACAAAGTCTCTAAGGCTCCAGCTGTAGAACGGGTCTCTAAAGCTCAGGTTTCACAAACCACAACTGTCAAGATTAAGAGAAAAGCTACTGGTGAAAACCATCCAATCTCCATTAATGCTGATTGTTCAAGCACTGACTCCGCAGGCCATGTTTCGTCACGCTCTCAAAATGGTGTCATAAGAGATGGGGAAGAAGAGCTAAAGTTGCTCCCGTCTCATAGTGAAAGTGGTAATAATTCTATCTCTGTCAGTGTTTCCACAATGGATGTCACAGATGCTTCACCTAAAAACTCAAAAGGACACGTGCCTTGTAAAAATGACACAAGCCCTGGAGGAAGTATTATCAGACAAAATAAGATATCCGAAACCGAGGCTCCTTGTACGTCTGTAGACCAGGCCAGTCCAAGGGCCATTTCTGCTCTGACACTAGTTACAGAAATGGTCACTGAACTTTCACCTAAGCAGCTTGCTCAAAATCAGGAGCACGACAAACTTCAAACTCCAGCCCATAGTGCATCCAAAGATTCAAGAGGAGGAAGTAAATCTACAACCCATCACAAGATACAGACTACCTCCAGCTGCTCTACATCTGAACAGGATGCCTATGTAGTGGACGTACAAAGGGAGAAAGGAAAATCAAATGATGCAGATGATTGTTCTGATTCACCAGAAGACAGTGAGCTTATGGAGCCAGCACCAGAATCAGAGGAATCCAAGCTGGAGTTTTGTTGTACTTTCTGCAACAAGCCATTTAAGGGAAGTCGAGTTGTAGCACATGCAATGTTCCATTTTCGTAAGGACGAGTGTATGTTTTGTGGGATGATGTTTAAAGATGACCTGTTGGCCATGATGCACTTGTCTGATCACATAGAGAAGCTAAAGAGAATGAAAGACCAAGAAAATGGGGTCTCTGACACCAAATGCACCACCACAGCCAAAACCTCTCCCAAAGCAAAGTTAGTAAACATGCCTCCTGGTTGTAGAAGAAAAGGTAGGCCTAGGAAATCCACTGTCTCTCCGAAATCAACACTTCCATCTGAATCTAGAACATTAAGATCTAAAGACAAAGAAGTTTGTGGTACATTTTCAAAAGGAAAACAAAGCGAAGCAAAGGATCTTAAAGACAAACCTGCTGTTCAACGGGTAAATGGACACATTAGCAAAAAGAGGAAATTGAATAGGCTACAAAACAAGTTGGATGCCAAGCAGAAACTTGGACAGCAAGATATGCCTCAACCAACAAGTGAGGGAACTGTGAGTTCAAGTTTAGCAGAAAGCGAAGATATTAAAATGGATTCTTCTGCAGCTTCATTACAGGGAGACAAGGAATTTAGTCATTCCACTGAAGACAAAAAGAGAGAATCTCTGCAAGTCCTGAAGGTGAACTCAAAACAAAGCAGGAATGTTGCTGAAGAGAAAAATGTGGAGCCACAAGAGAAAGTTTTCTGTCCTATGGATGGTTGTTCTTGGTCCACAGATCTATCAAAGAACCGAGTTGCTATATTGTACCATGCTCTTGAAAATCACTATGGTGAAATCAAACCTCTAGAACTGGCTTTCCGTGTCGGAAATAGTAAATGCAGTATTTGCATGAGGGTGTTATGGAGTTTTGAACACTTTCAGCACCACGTTGAAAGACACAGACTCATTCCACGGCATCCTTGCCTTCATCAGGGTTGTGCGGCGAGATTCAAAACTGGGATAGAAATGAGACGGCACGCCAGGAAGCATAGTCCGCTGCAGGCTGTGTGCTGTCTCCCTGGATGCTCCAAACTATTTATTTGTCTTTGGGCGCTGAATCTTCATGAGAGGGACCACTATGCTTCCAAGTCTGCTAAACCTGACAAAAACACCAATGTGCCGAAAGATAATAAAGCTACTGAGGCACCAATTGAGGAGAAACCTCAGAGTTCAGAGGATACTACTGCCTCCACTGCTGGAAGAAGCACTGAGAGTGTCAACCCTGCCGACAAGTTAAGACAACTGGCCACTTGTGACTTGGAAACGAGAACAAATGTTAAGACTGCACCTCTGATGAATAATGAGCACAAGGATTCAAATGTGTTGACGAATCTCTCCAATAAGGACACATCTTCACAGCCCACTGTTCGTAATCTTAGATTAAGGCAAATATTACGGAAAGTTCAAGAAAGACATACAGTTCCTCAAGCTTCCAAAGTTCATAACATCATCTCGTCATCATTGTTAAAGCACAACAGAAGCACGAAGCAGAAATTGGAGGAAAAACAGGTCAAAGGAAACAAAAAAGGCCTCAAAAGAAGAGGCCGCCCCCCTAAGTTCAAGAAAGTCGAGCATGATGAAAATACTACAGCAGGTCCAACAGTGAAGATTTCAGTGGTGACTCACAAGTTAAAAGAAGAGGGTGAGAAGAGTCTGCAGGTCCTGGATGAAGACAGAACCACAAAGAAGTCAGCAATGGATGCAAAGACCAAGACCGCAGTCGGCAAGCTGACTACAAGGAACCGAATACATAATCCAGCTCCAGCTAACAGTTCGAGCTCAGAGCTCAAACCACTAAAGCCAAATGCGGTTAAAGCAAAGAAATTACGCAGGTTCAAAAAACATTACACACTTTCAGATTCCAGCAAGGCAAAGTACAAGACTGCTAAAAGTAAAGTGAACAAAAAGGCTGTTGGGAAAAAATGTCGTAACCCAGATCTGGCCATGTCTTCAGGTTTAAAAAAACCGTCCAAGCCCAAATCTGTTGTCCCACAGGTGAAGGTCAAAGAAGGTTCTGCTGATGAAGAGAGAAAAGCTAAAGTGGAAAAAGCAAATTTGGCACAAAACGACTCAGATGACACTGTACTCGCCATCCCAACTGAAGACTTGACCGTGCCACCCTCTACGAGAAAAATACAGAATGCGAAAAGAGAGAGCAAGTCCAAGAAATCTGTTGCCAAAGAAGGGAACAGTCAGTGTACTGCATCTTTAGACTCAAGCAAGATAAAGAGAAGGAATAAGGAGTGGTCAAAGAAACAGGTGGACAAAAAGTTAGACAAAGAAAAGGGTCTTGGCAAAAGTCAAGACAAAACCTTGGCCTTAAAGATGACAGGCTTGAAATGTGAAGTCAAACAGGATGAGGCCGAAGGAAAGACTGCTCTTAATGAGGAGGCGACAAAAGAAAAGGCTTCAGATGCAACACTTGATAGTTCTGCTACATCCAAGCCAGCTGCTGCCCCTGAAACAAATAAGAAGGTAAACAAAAAGGGCAAATCTAAAAAGGCAAATGTGACCTCTGAGGCTAGTAAGGCAAGTAGGAACTGCAAGGATAGTCACAAAGGTGATGCAAAGAAGATTGTAAAGAAAAGAATAAAAGATCCAACAGCAACTAAGAAGTCTGCAAAGTCTGCTAACGTCCAGGCAGTAGCAGGAGAAAGTTCTGCAGGCGAGGAGGGAAAACCTCCTCCACAAACATTGCCATCGACAGTCTTTGATTACATTCAAATAGAGAATGGACAAATATCAAGCGAAGAATCCAAATCTACCCTGTGTAAGGAAGCTCTTGCAGATTACAGGAAGCGGCCATACATACGGCCGCCACCCACAGCATACCTTGACGAGAAGTACATCACCATGCCAAAGAGAAGGAAGATGTCTGTGTCTGTGCCGTATCATGGGAATGCCTCTTGTGGGCAAACCTGGAAGGCGGCAGCTCTGCAGAGACAACGATGTGCCAACTGCTTCGCAACGTTTAACAGTACCGAGGACCTGCAGAACCATCTCCATCTGAAAAAGTGTTCAAACGTGTTTGGATTCGACTCTGATGATGAGGGTGAGTATGAAGCCTTTACTTTTAAGACATTAGGTGTGCAACATTAAGAGTCTATTGTTTTAGACATAGAAATGATTCTTCCATGCTGTTCAGAAACTATCCATCCATCACACCGATAAAGCTAATCAGGCTAAAGCTAAAATCAGGACTAAACATCTGCTTATGTATGCAAGCTGCAGCAATTGTGCTCTGTTGTCATATCATGCTGTTTTGTGTTTTAGGGAACAGTTGAACATGATGTTTTGGGAGCTTAATAGACGTGTGAACCTGCATGAAGCCCGATGATGGATTGTACCTCAACAGATCAATACTGTGTGACTTGTTCTTTACTGTGGGCAAAGACTTGCACGTCCATGGAAGAACCGAGAGCTAAAGGGGTCACCAGCTGCAGCATGTGCCTGTCGAAAAAGCTCAGAAGAGCCGGCAGAACGTATGACAACAGTCAACAAAAAGAGAAGACGCCTACTGAATTGACTTGTCATCAGATGGAAGGACATTTAGTACTGAAGTGCCTGCTCTGGAAGTGCTGTGCTATATTTCAGCCGCTTCACCTGGTATGGAGGTGAAGCATTGTGGCTTATAAACTGAACAGTTGAAAGCTGTGGAAAAAAAAAAAAAAAATACAAGCCTACATATTTTCACACCAGTAAGCCATACGATGATGATGTTTGCTTTTGCACTCAAGATTTTCAGTTTTGTTCTCAAGTTGTGGGGAAGAAGAATGAAAGAAGCATCGAGTTCATCCACTTTTATCATTCTGAGGTCACAGATATAATTTAGACTGAGTCTAAACTCTAATGTTGTAAGATTACTGTATCAGTCTTCTTTAAGGAGTTTTAAATGTATAATTCTTGTTTAAATACTAATTGTATTTTATTAAAAAAAAAAAAAAAAAAAAATTCCCTATGGGTCTCTTTAGCTCTGTGCTCCCAATGTGTAACCAGTAGGGGTCAGTGGGCACCAAGCTAAATCCTTCCTGTTTCCTATTGGCAGAACTTTTTTTTGTTCCGTTTTCTTTCTAGCATACAAGTCTGCCCTGCTTTATTTACTGCTCTACAGGACTGAAAAGTGGTTTAATTTTTAGTAATATGCACCAGGCTGCAGCTTATTTAGCAATAACAATTACAAGCCACAAATTATATCAGTATCCAACTGATTTATCACTGTATTCTGTTATTTTTATTTTCTTTTAGTTATAAACTATCAGCAGAGCACCTGGTGCTCTGGCTTTTCTCATTTAAACTGCATAAGTGTAGATTCTGGATGACATCATACAAGTATAATGATTTCTCTGTTGGCATGAAAGTTGTCTTTCAAGATCGATTCCAAGGAAAATGTGTGGCAGATGTCAACCTCTGCAGTTTATAAGTGTTAAAAGGAGGCCGCATGTGTCTTTCATGAGCCACAGGTTTTATTTATTTTTGTTTCATTTTCTATCTTTTGTAAATATTTGAAGAGTTTCAATGGCTTATATAAGGGGGATGCCGGAAGTGGGTTTATATTTTGGACTTGGAAAAAAATAAAGTTGCTTCAAATGACTCCCATTAGTTTTGGGGTTATAATGGTCTTATAATAAAGTATGTAGTGTTTTTTTGTCACAGCCAAGATCTGCTTCACCGCTTTGGCTTGAGATGAGAAGAAGTATTGGACAGCTGCAGAAGGGAAAGATTAAATCCTGAATTGGCAGATAAAGACTTGACCTTCAACCTTTTTGCGTGTCGTTTTGCCAACATTTAAAATTAAAACCCAGCATATCCAAATATGTTTTTTTTTTTTAGTGACAGCGTTACTTATAGATTAAATCATATTCCTACCTTGTAAAACCATCACGGAATATACTAACAAGTTATTTGACACAGTAATCAAAACAAATGAAATGGTCACTGTAGTCGAGATCAGATCATTTCAGCAGGCAAATTTGCAAAGGGCCAGACAGAAAGGTGATCTCCGTTTTCCATGAGTTTGTTGTTTTAGACGGCTCCAGAGGAAGGAGAAGAAGAAACATGAGACCACACGAGGAGTCGAGTTTTAACCCTCATGTTTGCATATGTGCATGTGAGAAGTCGATTTCTTTTCCACTTAATTACGATTAGTAACATGAGGAACTTGACATGTAATATTCACCCTGGAGCCACCTGAGAACTTGCATGCAGTAGGCTTTTTAAAGGCACGATGACCATTTTTGAAGAAATGTATTGCTGATCACATGAAAGACAAAGTACACACTGTCAGTTTGAAATCTCATATGATGAAAGAAATTAATCCTTGTGAGCTTTTAAAATGATGTAATATGGCTTCAGATATATTACCGGTAAATCACATTATCTAACATAATCTAATTCAAAGTCCAAAGGCAGTGTGGGGGAGCCCATCCCATGACTCATTTGTTTGTTCAGTCACTTTTAGCATAAACCAGGGGTCCTCAAGGGCCATAATCCCGCAGTTTTCCATGCATCCCTGCTCCAAAACACCTTACTCAAACTTATCATTCTGCAGAACTTCATCGGCTGTTGAATCTATTTAATGATAGCCAGGTGTGTTTGAAACCCGCAGGACAGCGACAGCGGACCAACTTTGGACACCCATAGTATAAACAATTTATTTCAAAGTAATCATTGTATTATTTTAATCTTTTGCATTGTAGAGAAAATTTAGTCCGCTCTCCTTTCTGCCTTGCTCGTGCACATCTCATTTAGAGATTATGTTGCAGGACAGTCAGATGGACTCACATTTGGCTGAACAATACTCATATGTTCATGTTATTGTTAAATCAATGGCTGCAAAAAAAAAAGAAAAAAGAGAAGCCCATACCATCAGCTTTCCACTGCTGTGTTTGACTGTTTGTGCTGTTTGGTTTGGATCAAATCTGCTGCAGTGTGTTATGACAACACATCTCCAACTGGCCTTGTGTTTCCAAAGGAAATAAGTCCTGTTCAGATGCAAATTTTCAAACATGAACATGGCCACGTCATACTACCATGTTTTTGTTTCGTCTTTGCAGAGAAGACGTGTTCTGGCTAATTTACGATGTCAGCGTTTTCTGCCTCCTGTCTGAAAAGACATACCCAAAGTAAATAACATATATTCACAACTACAATGGATTATGTATTGTGTTGGACTTTAGATGTGAGGTTTTTACAGAATTGTCAGAATGAAGATACTGATATGTGTTCACCTGGAACAGTTATACTCTCTAAAAGAAAACGTGGAGAAAGCTTTTTTCATTTAAAAACAAAGTGAAGCTGCTCAATTCTTCTAAGGATTATGGAAGTAATGCCTGACAAACTGTGAAGAAAAGGAGCTTAAAAAGTGAACCAGGGCATTTTTAAATATGTTTTCATGGAGTTGTCAGTGTAATGTCAGAATCCCATCAGCCAATGTTAATGATCAACACTTCTTTCAGTTGTTAGAGTCAGGAAAACTGAGGTGTAGCCCCAAACTGACATTAGAAAAACCATGAAGATCCAGGAAGATGTGAATTCAGAGTCAATATATAATAAGAAGAGTAAATAAGCGAGGTTCTGTCTCAAGTGGAGGAGTTTAAATATGTCGGGGTCTTGTTCATGAGTGAGGGAAGGATGGAGCGTGAGATCGACAAGCGGATCGGTGTAGCAGTCGATCTACGTTCCTACCCTCACCTATGGTCATGAGCTGTGGGTTGTGACCGAAAGAACGAGATCTCGCATACAGGCGGCTGAAATGAGTTTCCTCTGCAGGGTGGCCGGACTCTCCCTTAGAGATAGGGTGAGGAGCTCGGTCATCCAGGAGGGGCTCAGAGTAGAGCCACTGCTCCTCCGCATCTGGTCAGGATGCCTCCTGGACGCCTCCATGGTGAGGTGTTCCAGGCACATCCCTGTGGGAGGGAACCCCGGGGGAGTGCCAGGACATGCTGCAGGGATTATGTCTCTTGGCTGGCCTGAGACGCCTTGGGACACCCTCCCCTATACACAGAATTGGCAAATGTGGCCAAATGACACATTTGAACAAAGACACAGTCATAGAAGAGCACTAACAGAGATAAAACCTTTGACCAAAAAACAGCTGAAGTAAGACATGATTTATTAATACTGGATTCTCTTTTCTTTCTTCTTTTTGAGATTCTTTGGCTGTGAGGTGGCAGTGTTCTTGTCCCACAGTTTCATGTGAAAAAAAAAAAAACACTCCTGTGTGTGGTTTGCATGTTCTCCCTGTGTATGCGTGGGTTCTCTCCAGGTACTCCAGCTTCCTCCCACCATCCAAAGACATGCATGTTAGGTTAATTGGTTACTCTAAATTGCCCATTGGAGTGTGAGCACGAGTGATTGTTGGTCTCTGTGTGGCCCCGCAATGGACTGGCGAGCTGTCCAGGGTGTACCCTGCCTGTCACCCAAAGCCAGCTGGGATATGCTCCAGCTTCCCCGCGACCCTGAAGTGGATTAAGCTGTTCAGAAAATGAATGAATGATTTTGCTATGCTATATACTAGGATTTCTGAAAAGATCTGTGCTGCACCTATCTCTTGCTGCACCAGTACAAAGAACTCTTTTCTTGTTTTAATTGAATTGTCAGTGAAATGATGCTAAATGAGGCCTAACATGTTGCTTTTTCAAGTTTTTGCCATTTCTTTGAGCATTGCTGAGTTACTGTTAACTTCCTTTGACTTCTGTCTTAAAGGATTTAAAAAAATTTTTTTAACTCCTTGACTACACAATAATGAGATATGATTATTCTCTATTGCATTATGTTAACACACATCTGAATGTTCCAAATTAGCAAAATGACAAAGCTTCTGCTGCCATCATACTTGCTGACGATATATTCAAGTTCCCTTTAAATAGTAGCACCCAGCTGCTGCTTAGTATGAATATGACACAAAGTATGTTTCAATTAACACATTTCAATAATACTACTGTTGCAGTCATAAAAGGTAAAAAAACAAAAACAAAAAACATGAACAACCTTTCAGTAAGACAAAGATTTTAATCAGTACTTAATAATTTACGCCAGGAAAAAGAATTTTAATTTTAACTACATCCACAAAATACAAACACTAACAATCATCATCTACACTGCAAAACCTCTTCATCTCAACATTTTATTTCCTCACACCTTTAACGACTGCTTAAAGTTGTTTTGGGGTCTGAATAAGCTGCTTATAATGAATGTGCAGCAATGCAGGCTGTCCTCATTCATTCCATCAAATTAAAATTGAGTTGAAAAGCAGAAATTGTTTCACTTCAAAACAAAATTCATATCAATTATAGCAACTTTAAATACAGTATTGTACAAGCACTAATGATTCCATCTTAAACATTTCATGGTTTTAAATATGAAAACATTGAGTATTTACAAATAATATTACCTTGGAAGATGTAAAGATAAATAAGTAGAAGACCTGGAACTGTACCCACGTTTTTGATTGGATACATCAATGATGTATTAATGAAATCAAATCAATGCATTGAAATAAAATAAAAGTGGGGGGATGTTCATGATAAATTTAAATTACTGACAGAAACTGTACCAGACTTTTTTGTAAACCCCGCCCCCTCACCTCAGCTAAAAGAGGGATATAAGGCCCCACGACATGCAGTAAACATCACATAACATGATCTCTCCACAATAAATTGTCAAGCCTCTCATGAATCTTATCTTTTTGCCAGAGTATGAAGTTTCCCAGTGCTGATACTGATTTTTTTAATATGGAGTCTGGTCTGTTATTATCTTATTCCACATTCCATTTCACAGAGGCATGAGCATTGCCCCTGCGGCTGGTTGGCACTCCTGCTCCAACATGTTGCAACTTGGGTGAACGCTGGCTCCGCTTCTGATTGGTTCGTCCTGCCTCACTGTCATGATTTTTAGGTAGTCTCCAGGTTTTATTGGTTGTTTTCAGTCAGAATTGTCTCGTCAACAAAGGAAAAAATGTGAACACGTGGGCAGAGTCACTTCCACAGAGTCAGTTATCACTCTTTATTTCCTGCCTCCGAAGGCCGACTGTTTATCTTTTCATTTTTCTGGGAAGTTCTCCAGTCCTTCTTTATCATGTTTGTTTGGAGTAGAGCATAAAACTCTCCTGTATGCTGCTTTTAATGGGTTGTAAGATTGTGTAAATATAGCTTTTCTCTCTGCCTTGTTGTCTGGAAGAACTCCCACAATATTTTTACTTGTTTAGCTATAAACATTGATGCTATGTCTTCAGTCCTTCGCATCTACCTGTCACTTTGGCGCTTAATTCCACTTCATGTAGTTGGGGATGCACTGACAGACCTGGTAGTTGTAGTAAAATCCATCCTGGCACACAGGTCTGGGCTTTCTGCAAGGGAGCCTGTAACAACTAGACACAAGAAAGACATGGATAAAGAAAAAAACGTTCGATAAGAAGAAGAAATGTGACAAAAAAGTGAGAGGCGGTAGGAAAGAAGCAAATTTTTTAAATGGGTGAGGTTGAAAGGAGGAACTAAGGAGAAATAAAATGCATACACAGGGGAGATGATATTCTCTCGACATGCATACTATGGATTATTCACATCACCACATCCCTTTTGGAAAACGCCTGATCCAAGTTTTATCTGCATGTGCATCAAAAGATTCTCTGTGAGAGAAAAAAGGAGTGTTTTTCTAGGAAGGAGAGAATTCTGGGAACTCTTCTTCAAAATCTCAGCAGGTGTATGGTTGCCTGTGGACTACCTCCTGTGACCAGATGTTGAGTCAAACAAAAGAGACTAAACAATACAAAGACTGATGGAAAAGAACAATAAATGCCTGTGCGTTGAAAAAAGAAAAACTGGATTTGGTCACACAAGCATTTGTAAAGTTTTTGCTAGAATTACATCCTGGATTAAAACCACCAACTTAGCTGCTATATTTGCTTTCACTAACAAACAACTAAACTTGTGGTTATGGTTATACCACCACTTGCTGCCAACAAAGCATAACCTTTTAGGAAAAACAGACATGTTTCACAGAGACCCCATGGAATTTTTGCACATGTGAGACATATGTCGTAAATGGGAAACATGTCTTTTAGGAACCTTTTCAAAGTAATAACTTATATACCATATAATCTATCTAAAACACATGCAAATTCACATCTAAAACCCTGGAAAGTTTCATTGCCAAATGCATATATAACTTATGGAATCTATGTGTTTCACATGTAATTGTTTGCATTTGTGTTCCAAAAAACCAAAACCACATTTACATTTGCAAATTGTCCTTTCCCACGTCTCACATGTGCTTCACATGTGCAAAACCACACAAGTCACATTTAAAACCCCTATGATCATGTGAAACCAATGTAAATTCCAACATGTGTAACTCATACAAACACATGTGAAGCCCATGTGGTTTTGTATGCTCATGTTTTACGTCAAAAGTAGCATTAAATATGACAGTCTAAACCGCATGGGTTCTACATGCCAATAATAAAAAATGTTCCAAACCCACATTTGCAATGTAAAAAATTTGTTTCTCATATGTCTAGAATGGGTTGCATATACACAAAACCATATTGAGTCCCATGGGAAATGTGTGGTTTTTCATATGGGACAATTTCCAAGGTCTGAGCTTTGGGGAATAAATATTGCTATTCGTTTTATATTAATTATGACTTCCATAATTTAATTAAATATTTGTTTTTCTTCATATTTACTAACACAGAAACATGTGTTTCAGAGTTCATATGATTTTACGTTGTGATACCTGATTTAGCTAACCTAGCATTTACTGGGCTTCCGACATCTTATATACAACAATTCAATCTGTAATTTACTAACAGCATAATATGTCAATTCACCTCATTATTAATGAAAACTATATCTGTTCAGATTTGTGGATCCTATTTAAATGTGCCCCTTTTGGTGTTTCTTAAAGTTAATTTATTAGCAAGTTAATGCTGCCAGTTAGCTCATTTAGCAGTTAGCTTAGTTTGTAGCCCATAGAAATTTAGCTTGCAACAACTTTGAGGTTTCTATCTGTAAATACAGCAAACAACATGGCTGACATGAAAAAGTTTAGGCCTTTGTCAATGCAAAAGGGTTAGTATTCACTCAAGATAATGGTTGTGATCAAGTGGCAACCTCCGGCGGTTTGAAGTGAAGCCTGTGTGGAAGTGCCAAAAACTGCAGTTCTCCCTCAATCCACTAGGGGATAGCTGCAAAACCGAGCAAATCCCCATAGACTCGGCTCCATCCATCTTTTTATATACAGTCTGTGGTTGTGATCAGGTTGTGATGCAGATTTCAGATCTTTTGACAAACTTTGCTAATCAACCATTGTCTGCTAAATCAATAGAACAGCTGATTACTGGTATTTTGTTCAGCTGATAATCAAAAACATCAGTGGTACTGAAGGCCAAGACTGATTTCCCCTCACTGATTTATGTTGCTAGGTACTGTGCCGCCCCAGCTGCACACTGTGTAGCATGGAAGTCGATTGATCTTGATTGTGGCTTGTATTGCTAACAGTGGTATTAGTTAAATAGCTGTAAATTCAGGTAAGAAACATTACTCTGCATGGAAATATTAATCTTATACTTGCTTCATTCACAACAACAAAGATATCAGAGTCGAGTTCCCAGTTTTTTGCATGCCAACCTATTTTTTAACTGGTGTATGTTTAAATAATAGATTTTGAACATTAACAAATCACATTTGATAATTCTATGAATGAAAGTACAGATTTTTATTAGCTATTTTTGTAGCATTCAGCGATATTTAAGCTATATTTAGGTATATTTTGGGTAAAGATCTTATGTCAAGTTTAGGAAACTACTATTAAAGGTAATTTGTCTGTGTATTCTAAACCTTTCCCATATGTAAAATCATGAGAATGAAACAGTTACATAAAAGCTCATGCCTGCTCATTTGTTTTTATAATGCCTGCTCCATCTTTCGCAGAACTACCCGCCTGTCTGCGTTACTTGCTGTCATCAAGTTCACTAAGTCTCTTTCTCTCTCTCTAGGCCTCTCGGGTCAGAGAAAGGTTGGAGCTTTGCATGCTGGCTGTGGGAACCACAACACACATGCAAAATACAAGCTTTGAGACCCCTGATGTCCATAAAAGGTCACATTGAAACATGTGAACGAAAGGGCATGAAGGGAGAAAGTTGTAAGGAATGTTTGATATGTCTATCGAGTGTTTGTTCTGCAGAAGTACTGGTTCATCACCCCAGCACTCCCAGGATGATGACTTGGGATTACATACCAATGGCCCATCAGTCATCAGGAGCATCATACAGAGAAGCAGTTCTTCCTGTGGAAGCTGCAGTTGCAGGTATTTATGATGACAGCAGATGTACCGCTTTAAGCAGAGGACATGTGAAGTTATACTGAACAGTTTAATATTTAAATTAAGTTACTGTGGTGTCATAGTTACCTTTCTACTTAAGTTCTACAGCAAAATATTTTTTTTTGGATTTATGTCCTTCTATAGGAGCCAGTTTGTCTTGGCCAAGTAGTACTGAGCTAAGCAACAATCAGGTACAGACTCCTTGCTTTCTTGTGCCCCTACCTGCAGGTGTTAGGGTTGAACCTCTTGCCCTGCCGCAGACACGACTGTGGACTCTCTCTGCACTGACACAGGCAGGTGTCGGGGTTGAGGGGCTGATTCCCAGGACACTGCGCTGCACATACACAGCCACACAGCTCATCATCCCACCGCTGGCCAGCAGGACAAGACTTCCCCTCACCTTGTCCTTCACACTGGCACTCACCTGAAACAAGATTTAGATTAACATCCCTAGGTAAGACATCAGGGGAAGCCACTGTCAGAATCAATCTAGCGTACAGATTTTGCACAGCACATGGGGAATCAACACAGTTTGGCTGAATATCAGATGGTCGTGTTAGGACTTGTTAGAAATTTGCAAGAAACCCTACTTCCCAAAAGCTTCTTATATCTGTCTATATTTTGATCTTCATCAGTTACGTGGGAGTATTTACTGTAAACTGGTTTCAATGAGACAAGAAACAGCTAACCAGACCTCTGTAGGTCTTAAATTAGCTAAAAAGTCGGGTTCACAGTGATGATGGCCCACTTTGATTTTGCTCAATACAAACTGATGTTATCCAAGACAATTGGGTTAACCTATGTGGGATTCAAGCCAGATCAATACGAAATACAAGAATAAGCTTGAAATGACTAACACAAATGAACAAATAATAAGGAAACACCTTATTTCCTGCATAATCCATAATAAAACTGACAAACAAACCCATACAGGGCCTATATGTCTGTTTATTCACATCTGCTGGGAGAACAGGGACAGTGCCTTTCCCAGCAACCTTACTTCTTCTTCTTCTTTTCTTCTTCTAGATGACAATATATATTTTTTTTAAATATTGTCATCTTTTCTCATTGATCAGCTGAAACAATAAAGTGCCTTAACCGAAATCCTCCTTACAGGTGTTGTGGTCCAGTTTCCAGCCTGGATCACAGCTGGCTTCCGTGAGTCCGTTTTGACAGACGCACTCGCAGGTGGACACCTCTAAAACCCTGTTGGGCCCACAGAGAGCCAGCAGACTTGAGTCCAGCGCCTCTGGAAGACATAGTAAGAAGAGATGAAAAGTAGTATTTAGTTGTCTTTGCTTTAAATCACATTTCCCACTCATCGTCCAGAGAGGATGAATCCTGATGACTTTTGGGATTTCTGCTGTCAACGTGAGGTTGATGTTTTTACCACAATGTTCTGACTTTTCAGTGATTTAAATAATATTTTGCAGAGATGTTCAAGCCTTGTGGAAAATTCATTTTAATCATCTGGTCACAGATTAGATTCATTTTGTGGTTCAGTTTGGATAAGGATGAGGATGGTGCTAATTAGCAGATGTAAGCATGATAACAGGCTGAGCTCAGAAGAATTTTATAAACATTGTACCTGTTAATCTTAGGCATCTTGATGACAATGTTTAGCCAAAAGTGGCAGGGCTAATTATTGTTTCGTGGATGCCAGCAAGGCAACCGGCTACAGTAACTGTTCTTAAAGTAGCAGATTATAGCAGAGATGCTGGTCTTTCTTTTTCTTGGCTGTCAGTGAAGCTTGACACATAACTGTGGTAAGTCCAAAGAACAGAAAACGTCTCGTTTTGGCTTTTAAGCAGCGTTGACTGGAAAGATCAGCTGGATATGTTGGCACCACTATGTCCAAAAGGGGCATATATGTATTGCTCAGAAATATGTGGGGTTTTCTATTCTCTTTAGGCATTGGAAAAATTCAAAGTAGCTAAAGATAGTAGCTGTGCATGACTGTACAAGTGAAATGCCACAATGACATTCCTGCTACAACTGAATTGACATGCATCGGAGAGAAATTTTCTTCAAATCATTTAATTTCCTTCCCAGAAACTGTCATCATTGTTGTCTATGGTTGTTGAGTTCTGCGGAAGAAAATATTAAAATCAACATCACATTCCTAAATGAGCACGGCAGGGATACTTTACTTTAATTTTGCACTCTGCATTGGAGCTGTGGACCATTTAAAAGGCCTTATCCACCTTCAATGTTCGTGCCATATTTACTGACTTAATTCTACATGTTTGTTTTTTCTGTGGCAATACTTCAAAAAGTGATTGGAACTAGAAAGAAGACACATAAAGCAATGAATTTCTACAAATTAATTTAATGGAAAATACTTTAGAGGAAGAATGCCGCGGACACTTTTAACTTGTTATTTTAAAAAAAACATGATCGCCTGCTAGAAATTGGATTTCCTAGCTAAACTATAATACATGAAAGTACTGGCAGAGTATTATTCATTTGTTTCTTTTCCTAGGCTGAGTGAACTGGATGGCTGGCTGCCAATGAGAACTTGCTTTGAATAGCAAAGTAGAGCTATAGTTTAAATTTCCTGATTTTTGAGGTACAGCAAATGCAGCATAATTTGAATTTGATGCTGGGCCAGGATAAAGAGTTGAACGTGGATGGATATTATTACCAGGAACTGTGACACATAAATCCACTATGAACCCGAAATGACTCAAAGAACAAAATTCCCATTATTTCTTGTGAACTATGGGAGGAAAAAAGTACCACAATGAAAGATAGAACAGTTTTGAATAATTATTTAAATAGGTAATTAATTTATTTGAATTGGAAATGCATAACTGAATAAATCATTTAATATGTAATGAATGTAATGAAAGTATCACTGAATTAAATATTTAAAGATTTTTAAAAAATATTTTTAATGAATTATTCCATGGTCCCAGTGTACCATGGATTCCTCTTATCCATCAGTCTGACTGTCAAACCAAGTGGGCATGGCTAGTGTTGGGGGCGAATACAAGGCGAATACAGATGATATTCTTCTGAATCTTTTTTTAAAATCACCATTATAACTAACAGGTATAGACTTTAAATGTATCGATAAATACTGCCATCTAACAGGTTGCAGCAGATTGACTGCAGGGATCATTTGTGTAGTAGACTTGTAGACTTGTGGAGAACAATAACCATCATCATGTCCAGATCTGTTGATGAGCAATGGTAACAGTTTAAATTATTCCTTAATGCACTGAAGGTCAGGAAAATTACATAATTAAATATCCAAATAATTACATCTTTTTAATATGAATTTAATAATTTAAATTACTTAAAAACACTTGTTTGTGAACTTAACAAATTATTTTTCTTTTATTTATTGTTTCTCATTTTAAAAAATAAATGAGATTTATTTAATTATTTAATGCTGTATTTATTTATTTATTTATTTATTTAATTGTGGCACTTTTTACCCTCCATAGAAACAGTGCAATGCTAGCATGGGTTGCATGGTAAAGAAGAGTTTTCTGTTTTTAAACCACTGGCTTGAGTGTAACATACTTTGCATCTCTTTCTCAGAGTTTTGACCCCTGATACACTGATCAGCTTGAGTTAAACCACAGAATATTCTGACCACGTCCTTCAATGTGACTTATTCACACCTACCTGTTTCTCTCTGAGAGTAGTTGATCATGTCTGCAGACACACACACACAGTTCTCTGGATCCCATAATGACCCCAGGGCACAGGGATGTTCAGGAGGGGAACAGCTACACACACACACACACACACACACACACACACATATATATAAATGTTAGTACCAAATGCATACAAGAAAAGCGACTCATGAATGTTTGCCATTCCTCACACTAACTCACAGGTGGTCTGCTGCTGCTCGTCTTATGATGGAGTGGAGCGGCCGCTTGGACAGACATTCACATGATGTGTGATTGATGAACGTAACCATGACAGCTGAGCGATCCATCCTGGGTGGAGACAGTTCCATCAGCTGGCAGTGAAGAAGATAAAAGTTACATATGCGTGTGTGAAACAGTATATTGTGAAAGAAAACATCTTTTCCTTCTGCTGTGGCTCGCTTAACAACATGACTGATCAGTGGTTGTTGATGTAATTTTTAAGTGGTTGTGAAACTGAGCATGACTGTGTATACTATATTGATTGGTTGTCCGGTTGCAGCCTACTCCCACTGAAGGAGGGTGTGTTGTGTTACAATTGAGTCAGTTACATAACTGGGCAGAGTGGTTTCTGTCCCACATCCAGAGGCAGTTTGAGGTGTGAGAGGAAAAAATGCAAGCACCATCATAAATAGATACATGAGACGGCAAAGAGAATTTAACTGGGTCACTTACTGTTTTGTTGACAAAAGCGTGACTGGTGTTGGTGCAGTAAAAAGCCTCGTTCGTGCAGCATCCACCGCAGCGATGCAGCGCCACACAGCGAGGGAGATAGAACTGGCTGGTGGATTCTGGGTACTCCTTGGCAACCTCCACACACACCTCCCTGGGCTGGCATGAGGTTCGCTGCATTTCCTCGAGGATGACTGAAAACAGGATTAAGTTATTGGATTTTGTTTTCTGAGAACATAAATGCAAGAGAGCCATTTAATCATTAACTTGTCTATTACCACCCTCTTTTATCTGTCTCTTGTGTAACTACATCTGTGTGGCAGGTCATAAAAACCGGACTTTTCTGGTTACATCACCAACAAAACAATTCCCATTTCCAGCAAGATGAGGGAAGTTTCTAAAATGCATTAAAAACTTAAATGTCAAATCTTTCACTTAGTGAACTTAGCTTGACTGCCAGCCTCTTCACTGACCAACTTTATTAAACATAGAAAATTGATGCTAGCAAGAAGAGAAAAAAGACGTCCTTCCTTTTAATTACTTTTTCAGTTAAAGTGAGAATACTAATTATTGGGAGTTATTCAGAGGAATCACGCAAAACTCTCCTACAACGTCTCGCAGCGTCCCGGATGTAAAGGTTGTATAGTGTCAGTTTCTCAGCCTCGGGACAATGTTGGGCAGCAGCGGCTCAGATATATACACATGATAGATGTTACTATGTCATCAAAGAATCTGGAGTTTTAAGGTCAGAAAGTTATGTAATGCATCTTTAAGAGTCTTCTCTGGCAGACATAGCGGTTCTGCTGCTCAACAGTTTGGCCTATTTATTATCTGATTCTCCTCTCCATGATGCATCATACATTTTCAGTAAGAGATATGGATTGCAGGCATGCCAGTCCTAAGTCATGCAGAATGACGTCTTGCATTGTCTGGCTTCTATGAAAAGATATCACCTCGACTGTCACACAGAGGTATGTTTCTGTTTAAAAATGCAGCTCACAAAATAACAAATTGCAAAGTAACGAATTGCAAAGTAACAAATTACAAAGTAACAGATTACAGTAATGATATCATAAAGTAAACTAATGCACAACACCTAATATATCAGTAAAGATATTACTTTCATATACTGTAGGCATGCCTTTTCCTGCATTACTCAAGCCATGTTTGCTTGTGTGTAAAGTTCTGATCTGTTGAAGTGGTGCGTACATGCATTGCCTGTATAAATCCATTGGGCACACTGCCATAGAGACTGATTTGCGTGAAGTAACTGCTCATGTAAAGGAGAGAAGAAAACAAAAATGAGGACAGAGATGAGTTTTGGCCAGTGGCAATATTTCTCATTCCTTTCATTTAATTGTCGAAAGGACAAAAATGTTTGTATGAAATGCATTTAGTGCACAGGCGACAAGTGTCTTATAACTAGTGCCAAGTGAATGCGAATAGTATTTAAGCAAGTATCAGCACAGCTTGGCCTGATCATCGCTTCCTTTATCCTTTTGTTTGTTGGTTTTACAGTGAGGCACATTTCTGCAGACAGGAAAATTGTTCTTTCATATAGTTTATCTGCATTTATACAGTAAACAATATGCAGCTGGGCTAAATGAAGATATGTTAATGATGTTTCTGTATGTAGCTACCTAATAAATTAAGAAACAAGAAAGTAAATTATTAAGTTGTGAATTTACTTTTCAAATGCAGCAACTCATAAAGTAAAGTCATTACAATGTACAGAAGTACAACTAGTAAATAATTACTTTTTTAGTAACTACCCAACTCTGCTATATGTGCAAATCATCCATGACATGTGACTGATACACATTACAGATGCTAGTTTTCACACGTTTCCCTGATTAGCCTGGTTTCTCTTATCATTAACGCGTAAAACCAGAGGTTGTGTTCTTTGTTCATTTTAAAAGTAGCACAGTCTCTCTCATGAAACACTGACTCACCTAGTCACAGAGTTGTGATCTTATAATGCAGTTTCTTGCAACATTTTCCCAGATTTGCTGAATGTTTACATCATATTATACATAGTAGATTTTGAAACGCCAAAGTTTTTTGCAATCTTGGATTGAAAATGTTGTGTTTTTTGGGACTTATTGTTGAGTTCCTGACCAAGATTAGCATAGAAGGTGAGTCACAACCGTTCCATGCTTACGTAGTCTTTGGGAGATGCTCCTTTAATACCCAACCCTGACACCTTTATCTATCACAAATTAATAGTAACTTGTGTGTTCTTAAATATTTAGAATACATAAGTTAGAGATTTGGAATCAGCAGCACCCCATTCTTAGAATACCAGTAACTTAAAGCTATTGCAGGTAAGAAATACACCAGCTTCCTAGCAGGATAGCAGAATTGAATCCCAATGCCTCAAAGCTACTATCAAAATATATTGATTATTACTGAAGCTAGAAGATTCCATCTCTCTCCAAACTTCAAAATGGAAGCAGACTTATCCAGTTACTTTAGTAAAAAAAAAAAAAAAAAAAAAGGTCACAAATATGTTTAAACACATTTAAAATGACTGAGAATTCAAACATGCAACTATGCAACAAAAACTGGTTATACAGGACAAAGGATGTGCAGGATGGGTCTGTCACATTCAAACATCTGTCCACATTGTACTGGCACCTCCTGGGCAGATACTGAGCTGAATTTGGGGTGGGGTGACTGGGGTCTGTGCTCAGGTGTGGCTCCCATTCGCCCCGGTCTCGGGGTCCTCCTGGCCTGCCACTGATGGGGTCCCATTTGCAGGATCACTCTTCTTCGAACACTTCACTCTGTATATTCTGCATGCTGACACAGTCACTGTGTCATCCTGCAGATTTACTCACTAAGAGCTATTTTCAGTTAACTTTCTTTGTGTGTTTCTGATTTTAGTTGAAATATCTGACTTATTTTTAGCTTCTGACTGTTGTTGATTCTGTCTCCCTGCGGGGACCATGGGATGTCCTTTTGTTGTGTTTCAGTACAGGTGTTGCAGATTGTCTAGAATCTCTGGTTGGATTGGATTGTTTCTTTTGTGATGTATCTGTCTCCTTTTTGTTTTCTGTCTATTTTCCTTTTCCTTTCTGTTCTCTTTCTAACCTCTTTCTATCACTTCCGGTCAGGACCAGCACTACAATGTAAATTCTGTCAAACAAATATTTATTCAAATAAACACACAAATAAAATATTAATTCAGATTATCAAGGGAATCATCATATCTATTGAGCTCATCTTGCCAAAGCAAATTTGCTCAGCACAACACAGCAGCCAGACCATCACTCTGCTGCTTTAATCCTGGACAGGACAAGTAAAAGTAAAAAAGAAGAAGAAATGAATATAAAAGGAAGCAAGTTTACCTCCCAAAGTACCATCCACTTTATAAAGAGCCTCCTCCCTCAGCTGAACCCACATATCATTGTTGTTGGAGTGGACTAATGGGCTCGCTGAGGAGGCTGAAAATGACGAGGAAGATGGGAAAGAAGAGGCATGCCATGCTTTCTTCCTCATGCAGTGGTAAATTAAACCATATTCAGGGTAGATGTACTGTAGGAGTTGATCCACGCTTGTCACTGTCTCCAAGCTGGGCTGATCATCTGATTGCATTGGGGCCTGGAGAATGGAAAAAAGAGTCTTTTTACTGGGAATGCAAGACAGAATTGTGTAGTTCCATTTCATTATGTGTTACTGCAAAGTATAATCTACTGAGATAAAATAATAATGAAAGAAAAAAATAGAAGTTTAGGAAAAAATAGGTAGTTAAGACAATAAAAAAAACCTCTAATTTAGTTTATATATTTACAGTCAAATGTAAGCAGCTTTGTATATGATGCATAAAAGAATTTAAAAAAAAAACAAAAACACACTCTCTTGATATTGAAGAGTAGACCACTTGGAAAATCCATTTGGAAAATGTGGCACAAGGTTCTTGTTTATGGAAAAAATAAGATAAATGGAATTAACAGTGTCAGATTTGCTAGTCTGTGTTGGATAAACAGTGAATACCACAGCTACCAATGTGTTGTGACATGTTGGTGTTGGCTGTGAGTTACAAACAGCATGCATGTCCTCCCTGTTGTTGAATCTACAACAATTTAGCAAGTTTTAATTTCTATTTGAGCTTATGTTTGGCTTTTTGTTGCTCCATGTTAAACAAGCTGGACACTTGAAAAAAAGGCAAAAACTGAGAAAACCTGCTTGGCTACTGCAGTACTCTTGTGCAAAAGTCTGATCTAAATGTGGAATACTTATTAAGTTAATATGGCAACATCTAGCATCTTGTTTAATAGCTCCGGATGTGTCCATTAATGCAATGTTACTTTAAATGGACTAAACAGACTGGAAACTGTCAGCTCACATTATCATGTAGAATACTGACCCACATGGAAAGTGTCAGTTTACAGTAAACATCATTTTATAAACTGCACCTGCTGTGAGCCACAACCATAATAATTTTTCTATTAGCTTGACAAATAACTCTGTCAAGCTACAGTACATGAAAGCTAAGAAGTTAATTGTGTAAATGAATGGCTAATAGAAGCTGTTAAATCATCCTTGGGTTATTAAGTATCAGCAGTTGTTCTCAAGTGGCACTTTCTAGTGGGAAGGAAACAGTGTGTTTAGTTTCCCAGGCTGGGAAGGGACAGAATGGCACAGCTGGCATTACCTAAACAGAAACCTGAGCTGAACCCTGAGCTGCTATCAATCTTTCTATTTATCTCCAGTCTACTTCGCCCTCCCTATCACATCTGTAGCAACACATTTTACTGTCATTATTTACCTGATTAAAAATTAGACTCTTTATTTACTGTTCTGCTGATAAATCTTCACTTTAAACACATGGAACACAAGACTGCAGGCTTGCTAGCAGTGCATTTTACTGTTAGTAAATTACACTGTTAGCTAAAAGCTAACAGTGCAATGTTATGAAGCTCACCGAACATGGTTGCTATTTTCTCTCCTTTTAGTTTTAAGCATTTTTATGGTCTAGTGACACATATTTAACAGTAGATTAATTGGAAAGGGGTTGAAAAAGAGTGGGAAACGACCTGCTGCAAAGGGCACTAGGCCGTGACACGAACCTGAATCAGCTGCACCAAGGAGGGCACAATGCTAAGTATTCTAAAAGGTCTAGGTTAATTTATTTATGTATACATTTCATGCCTAGGTGTTGGAAAATTTTATCAAACAACTCTCAAAAGACTGATTAATACATATAAAGGGCTTTTTAGGTTACACTTAGTGGTTTATAAAATGTTTGCTAGCTACACATTCACACAAACGCTCCTACAGCATCTTTTTAAAGAGGAAAAAGTCCCCTAACTCAGATCAAAAGGTTAATCTGGAGGGGACCATGAATTGATTGAAATACTTCAGTATAACCAATGGACTATTAGTTGGCTGATATGGCAATAACTTTAGCCATCCTGCTAGCTTAAATTGTCTTAGTAACAACTGAATCTGATGTGCTGCTTGTTAGTTTTAGGTTTAAGATAAAATTTTTGTGTCCAAAACCATCATCTTTTTATGTTTGTTTCCAAAACTTTCAGAGATTTAATTGGATTTATTTGTATATGTTATATGTGTTACTTTCAGCAATTCAACCCCAAAACAGTCTTCCTTTGGGCTTAACAATAGAAGTATTTTTTTTACAATAAATTCATTCTTTTCTTTCTTTATTCAGACTCTAGGTCCATTAAAAATATAGATAAAAAATAAAAAAAAACAGAAAATTCTGCAGTTGTTTTTGTTTATTTAAACATGCAACTGTTAATTGCTACCAAAATGTTTGTTATTAATTTAGTTTCATAATTTTCATGTGAAATGTGTTGCA